>NW_009913642.1:0-21182 GCF_000696875.1 Nestor notabilis | reverse complement strand
CATTCCTGCAACGAAAGGGTTTGAAGAAACAATTCTGAGTCAGGTAATGCTTCTTTTTGTTTCCCTGATTTCCTACAAGAAATAAATACTGGAATATTTCAGCATGAACAGAATAAAATGTGAGGAGTGAGGAATCCTTCAAATATGCTGCTAAAGGAAGATTCAAAAGAACAGGTGAATTTGAGGGGGCAGATAATGTGATTGCAGACAGCATCCCTTCAGCAATCTAAGGATGCACCTGCCAGTGTGGCTGTTAAATGTTGTGCACATATATATACACGTTCAACTGATTAAATTTTTGGAGGGACTGATTTCTCCCTGGAGCTCTGTCTAGCTGAGCAGCATGCTGTAGGCTGTTTTATTGTGAACTGGTGGTTGTCACAGCCCTACTGCCCTAGCATCCCCTCCACAATGGCCCAATGCAGGCAGCAAGGGGAGCCTGGGGGAACAGGAGCCTCTGCTCTTCCCACATTTACACAGGTTCTGATTCATGCAGTGTTTCATGCCTTCCTCCTCCTGGCATAGATTTACCTCCTTGAGGCCCAGAAAAAATGGTGCAAAGAGGTTACAGGGCTATTTTCCCAGGAGAAAATCTATACTCGTCTTTAGTTGAGCTCTTCTCTATACATGAGGCATCTTTGGGGTTTCTCAGCTACTTTTATTAGTGTAGGAGATACTGAAGAGTTGTACTTCTTTTCTAAACCTCAGATATACATAAGCCACAACTATGAGGTCTGGAAAAAAGCTCTAGCGCTGTTTTCCAGGCTGTCCTGCGGCTCTTGGTGCTTCGTTACACCTGGACATTACTTATTTACATCTCTATTCAAAAATGCTTGGGGTTTGCTACCATGTGAAATTAAGATACCTTAATTAAGATACTGAAGCTGCAGCTGACAGGTGAGTTGAATTTCTTCTGCAAAGTCACTGCTGATAATGTTTGCTGCAGCCAGCAAGAAGTACAGAGCTGGCTTCTAACCACCTTGTTACTACAAAGCAGCTTGAGAGAAAATTATCATGAGAACTATTAAATCCTTTAAAAAAGGAAAATTACCTTTTTTTTCTGCTGTGACTTTGAAAGCTTGCATTTGAAATACTAATAGTAACATAGGAAGCATATAATAGGTCAGTAACTGTGAGCTGTCTAAACTGTGAAATGTGAAATAAGCTTTTGATCAAGATGCTTCTTAGTTCTCATGCCCTGCACCCAGTAATTGATGTGCTTTGCTAAGGCTGTCTTGCCACTTTATGATGCCGTTACTATACTATTGCTGGTGTTAATACGTAGTTGCAATCATACCAATAGGAAGCATGCTGGCAGTGACGAGGAGGAGACAAAGGGCAGATGAAGGAGATAAGTAGATAGACAAATTTATAAAAAGACAGAAAAGTTACTATGCCATTCTGTTTGTCTGCTACCGAAAACCTATTCTTTAGAGCAGTAACAAAAATCTCAGTATGATCAGTATTCATGGCCACCCACCGTGCAGCTACAAGATAATGGATGAGATAGCGGCAGGAGTTGCTATTAAAACAGTAGCTGTAGAACATGTAACTATTAATAACAGTTACTCATTTTTCCACTAATTGCTTTCAGGCTCTTTCCGGAGAGAGACTGCAGCTCACTCACCATTAGTTGTGTTCAGAGACACAAGGGAGCTTATCAAAAAAAGAGCTATATGCTAATTGAAGAGCAACCAGCCTTCTAAACCCAGACATTTTTGAAGTGATGTTTGTCACTTTATTCCTAGTTTCATGTGCTCTGACCTGCAGGAGAACCAGTAGTGGCCGTGCACCAAAATGCAAAGAGAACATAAGCAAGAAAAAGCTGAAATCAAATTGCTGGGTTTGTGCTGAACCCTTTCAGGAGGTTTCGTTGTTTGTTTGGATTTTTTTTTTAATATAAGCTAATATTTAAGCATTGTGCCCAAAGAGAAGCCATGTTTCCTTGGGAATTAGCAGAGTCCCCTTCTTTTCCATTTTTAACTGGTAAAAATGGAAACATTGCTCCCGCTCCAGAAGTGCCTCAGGGTCCCATCTGTTACCTAAAGCTGAGAGATGGAGGAATTGGAGGTCAAAGTTTGAGTTCAGCTTCCTGTGAGAAAGCAGAGCCGAGATTCCTGAAACATGTTAAACCTTTGCTTTATATGGATTGTTTGTCTCCCAGTTCTCATGAAATACTTTTCAAGGAAGCATTTACATCTTGAAAGCATTCTTCCTTTCTTCCATGCTTCCTCACTGAAGGTAACAGAGTCAACTGCATCTATGGCTTGGCAGTTCTCCCTTTTTTTCATTTTTCCTTTTGCTGTTTTTCAGTGCTTTCCTACGCATAGTCAAATTTTGAAAAGCTGCAACATAACAGAGCAAACTGATGGAAATGGATCTCTGGGCCGTATGACAGAGCAAAGAAGGTGAGCAGGAGGAAAGAATGCAACAGAAAATCCAGCCTTTTCTACTTTGGTGGAAAACAAAGTTTGATCAAGAGCAAATTGAAAGGCAGTCTTAAAATGCTGATGGTCTCGCATCATTCAAGCAGCTGAACTAAGCTGCCTCGTTTCATTTTTGCAATATATTATATACAGCACTGAATACTCAGTGGCTATTTGCCTAATGGAAAAGAAAATGGAGAACACATGGGCCAGATTAATAGCAAAAAAATTGGACTGTATTTTCTTTTTCTTCTACTGGCTTGCTTCCACTTACTTTGATGGAGTTATTAATGATTTATGTTGCTATGCAACATATATAGCTAGCAGGACTAAGGTAAAAGAACAGCAGGCATTTCAAGTGTACAGGACAGGGAGAAGAGATTAAAAACAATAGTAGAGGGAAATGCATTCACTAAAATTGTGCCTATGGCTTGCTTTTTCCTACCATAAGAAATAAATGAGCATTGTCTTCTCCCTCCTCTGCTACCTGGGAGGGGAGACCCTGGACCCTCTCTGGAGAAAGGTTCCAGGGCACCTGGCTGCCAAGCAGAAGCTGTACATCGCAGGGAAAGGAGCTCTGGATGGAGGCATTTCTTTCATCTAAACAGCAAAAGCAGAAAAGCTACACTGTACATTTCAGTTTTAGTTTGCTCAGCAAAGACAGAGCTTGACTCATGGGTTTTCAATTGCCATTGATGGGTAAACAAGAGCGAACCCAATCTGGCTGAGTGATTTGTAATTTTTTTTCCAGTTCACTTGATCTGGAAATGAGTGAAACACAATAAATAGAAAGCCATGAGTTTATCATTCACAGAGTTGCTTTTCCTAGTAGAACCATTCTTTAAATCAGCAGGACTGTCAACTCCCTGACATGGCTAGGCTGTAAATACTCAGTTATCGCTTCACTCAGCGTGCAGTGATGTGCTGAGAAAGGAATGACCGGAAGCTTTCCCAGAAATACACTGCATTGAGGATTCATTTGTTAAATAGAGGCTGTGCCAATGCATGGCTCTGCCAGCCTTGTACCTCCATTGAAACGTCTCTGCTGATTTATTCTCAGCATCTGCATTCCCCCGTATGAATTCTGTTTCTTTCTTTGTTTGCCCTCAAGATCTGTAGGCCAAGGCTGAAGTTTACAGGATGCTATGTGCAACGAACAGTACAAGGCAAAGACAAATTTGCTCTCTTGCATTTTCAGCTGGTCTCAGTGCTCTTATGCTTTAAAAATATATTGGTTTTTTTGCTGTTGGTTTTGTTGGTTAAAAAAAAAACCCAACAAAAACAAGGGTTTGTAAAGCTTTATCTGCTGTTTCCAACTCTTTAGGAATTAGCCTGGATACTGGCCATTTGTGATGCATGTGGCTGTGTGACTGGTCCTGTTTGTTTGGACTGGTGTCTGAGGATTAAAAGATTTGAGAAAACTCATTCACTCTTTCATTCTTTCATGATCCTCTCAGTTGCTCTGGCTGGTTTTCTGCCTGCCCAAAGCAGGGAGATGGAAACAAAGATTTATGACTCTTCACCATGCGCCTCACAAACAGCTAAACCTTCCACTTGCCACTCGACAGGAACCAGCAGGACTCCTGTATGACAAGCTTGCACCCAATCTGTTGTTTTCCCTTCATATCATAATACTGATGTTGAATGCTTCATATCAGCTGAAAAGCCTGACTCCAAACTTTTTTCTACTGTGCTATTGTACAGCTGCTAAACAAACCCTGTCAGGAAACCCAGTTGTGTACCTGCTGCTAAAAGTGGTCACTGTTAAATTCATGATAGCTGCTTCTTCAAACTAGTAAAAAGAGAAGTTTCTATTCTTGGGCTCATTTTACATCCACAGTCAGAAGTCCATTTCTTCTGCTGAAGATCACTAGAAACTGCTTCTTCCACCTCCAGTGTTTTTTATTATCGGATGGTCTTGGCAGTGCACAGCAAACGTAGTCAACTTGGAAGTTGTGTGTTACTGTATCTAAGGCTGTGATTTGCATGTTACTCAAGTAAATCTCCTTGCACAAACATTGTTTAGGAGAATTGGTTACTAGTTTCTGGGAAAGTGGGAAAGCCTGTAACTGGTGGGGGTTTCTGCTTTGTCAGCAGATATGTATTCCCTGAGGTTCAGTCTCCTTCCCTGCTGACATGACAGCAGCAAAGTGATTTCAGTAGATGTGGTTGTGTAAAAGAGAGCCCTTGGGCATGAACTGCAGCTTCACCCACTGGCCCTCTCCTCCCAGGGCCACCCGTGGGTGTAGAGGCCTCTCGGGTACCCATTAACGTCTTCTCAACTGTGATTTGGGAAAACACTAGGTGTCATCAGTGAGGTTTCTGTTCACAGCACTAATAACTGCATCTGAGAACCCACAGCAATGTTGTTGATAAAGTAGTTGGCAGGATTTTGGCCAATTTTTATAGGAAAGCCAGGAAGAGTTTCTGAAATCCCTGTCCCAGACAAGTCTAGCCAAGAGTTCAGATTGTCCAGTAAAAACCATGTCAGGATTAGGTTTGGTTTTTAAGTGCATAGAAGGCTATTTTTTAAAGCCTACATTTATGAAGATGAAAACGTTATTAAAATACAAAGTGGAACAGATTTTTTTCCTTTATTTGTTTTTTAGTTATCAGTTAGATCTTACTGAGGATTTTTTTTTTCCTTTTTTTCTCTGTTGCTCTTTCTCCTCTCTGCACAAATTGCTTGCAGTACTGTGTTCCTAAAATGAAATGAGAAATACGTTGTTGTTCGGAGAGACTATTTTCTGTCATTGATATGTGAGTAGCAGCGCACCTGCACAGCTCAGCCTCCTGGCCCAAGAGGAACTTTCCATCCCTAAAGAGGGCAGGGAACTTACTAAAAAATTGATCTTAAGAAAAAAAAAAGGAGGGGGGGAGGGAGGGAAACCCCCAAAGCAAAACCAGAAACAAACACAAAATTACAGGAAGAACAGGGACAAATGCAATGAGCTGAAGCTGCCCCAGCAATTTCAAAGAGGTCAAAACCCTTCAGGCATGAAAAATCTCCTTCTGTCTCCACACTGACTTCACTGTCTCCTGCTGAGTCCTCCAAACCACAGAGAAGAAAAGGGACTTTTTTTGACCACAAGCAAGCAGACGCTTTTTTCATTCTAGGTAATGATCCTTTTGCTTCTTCTCTCCCTCCTGGTCACCTCTGGTGCTAAGATTACAAGCAGGGAAGTGGCAGCCAGAAAGAGACAAACCACAAAAAGAGAAAAGTCATTTTATCTCTTTTCCTGTTTTTTTCCTAGACCTGTATGTGTTTTATGGATAATAAATGGCAGAGATTTTTCAGTACACTTTAGGTAGCTGCTACGAATGAGGGAGTTTCATCTGGTTGTGTTTAGGGATTAAGCTCACCACAGATGCACCAAACCTTCAATTATGTTCTTGCAGGTGTCAGCTGTGGTGCCACTAGAGACTTACAAATCCTGGCACCCGTGCAGTCTAGCCATCATTTAGGCTTGCAAACCTCTATAACATCACATTTCACAAGCCAGCGTGAACTCTGGGCTAGGGGAAAACCCTTTTGTCTCCACTACCAACTTCAGCAATATCTCAGACACCCACTATTAAAGGAGAGTGGCTCAAGTGTTTTATCTACAAAACTAACGTCTAAATTTAAACTAAAATCTAATCTAGCATCTATAAAACTACAGCAGACTCTCTTCACAGTCTGAAAAGTAAATGTATGGCCTAGCCCCCCTTATCTGACTGGTGCAAATCCTGGATTAAACAGTAAAAATACACTTAAGTCCTGAAGAAAAACAAGAAGCCAGTCAGGAAATTGCAGCACATGAGGAATTAGCTGTAAGTAGAGGACATGGCAACATCTGTGGGAGAGAATGCTGCCATAAATAGAAATTGGCAAAATAAAGCTTATGGAGTTGCATATGGTAACAAAACTTTCTATCACAGTTAAACAGAGAAACAGGATTTGAGCTGAACCTGTTAGGAAAGGGACCATCACACAGAACAGTACCAGCTGATGTGCTCCTGTGTCATGGTCTGCAGTTAGCATTGTTTCTGTAGCTCCTTCCTAACTAAACTGGTTTTTTAAACAGCAGTTTTTCTTCCGCATCTGATGAAGAAAAAGATTTTACTCCATAGTCTGCTTCACTTCCCCAGCCTGAATGACCCTAGGTGATAATTCTCAGCCACGTGTGCTGCTGAGTGATGGCTGTGCTTCACCAAGCCAGAGGGAATGCGGGCAATGTGGCTCCCAAGAAGACTGCAACTAAACACCAAACAAATTTTGGGACAAGGTCAGTGATTCTGGAGAAGGATGGATTGGAAAAAAACATGTCTGTGTTTTGTCCTTTGTTGTAAGGCTGTCAATTTTTTCAGTTCTCTGTCTCTGAGTCAGCTCTCGTAATAGTCCTTAACCAACAACATGCCTTACAAATCCCTTTTCAAACCAGAGATGCACAAAAGCTGTTGTGGACCTATGGGATGCATTAGTTCAGCTGCCTTTTTCTGTTCACCTTTAAATTTAACTGGAATAAATCTTTTTTATTTCTATTGCTGTGACCTCTCTACCTACAGGGATGACAGGGTTGCCTGTCACTTAGATGCCCCAGCTGGAGAGCAACAGACAGCGGAGTGAAACCAACAAATTCACCTCCAAGCCCCATGACATCTTCTCCTCCACCTCCGCATTCAGCACAAAGGTACAAGGTTTTGTTTCTCTGATTCTCATCTGTTTCCCCATCTTCAGTCTGTTTCCCTTTCCCCAGCATTTAAAAACAAGAAAGAAAAAGCAAAAATCCCTATGGCATGATCCTCCTCCTTGCTCACCATTCTTTTAGTAAGCAATCCCTGCTTCTAAAGTAGGAACTGTTTGCATCCTTTGCCGTTGTTCCTCTGCTCCTGCTGAGGTATGCTAGAATTGTTCCTTCAGGTGTAGCTTTACTCACCTGCAGATGGAAGAAAGCAGTTACTTACCTTTAAAGGTGCTCAAGATCCATTTTTGAGGCACATCTATGGGAAAAAGGAGGATTTTGTTCAATCCTTTTTTTCACCAGGCCCTGGGGCTGATGGTGAGACCTTGGGAAGAGACCGTTGTCCCTTGGAAGAGGGCTCATAACTTGACATCAGCAGAGTAACTCCATCCAGTCCCCTTCGTATCTTAAACCCGATACTTTTTTCTTTGCTTTTAGTGTAAGCCTCAGGGAATTTATGGACATATACACACATGGCTGAAACATATCTTTGAGTGAAACTGAAAGATGAGGGCAAGCAAAGACATGAGTAAACACTCAGAGCGTAGTAGATGCTTTTTAAAGCACCTAGGATCTACAGCTATCTTTCTATTAAATCGCTTTCATCACCTGTATAGGCTATTATTAGAATAAAGGTACACAAAGTCTTCTGAGTCCACTACATAAAGGCTGCTAATAAATCTTGTTTGGTTCCTTGCTGGCCAATGACATTTCTCAGTAGAGCAATTTCATTAATGCCCTGGTGGTTGTTGGCCAGGCCTATGGCAGCCTAAAGTGGGAGCAAAATGCTGCCCTTCTTCTATGAGATCATTTGGCATTTGCTGTGGGGATGTGTCCAAACGAACGTGAAAGCAGCAAATGGAGACTTACACCCACTGCCTACGCATGTGCTTAGATCAAAACTACCCCCAGTCTGTGTATAAATAGAATTGTATATAAAATCCCAACACCATTAGCTTGCACAAATTGTGTATGCCAATCATTCTAAAAATTCTTTCCAAGCAAGCATATCCTCCATAAATCTCCAAGATAATCAAATTCAAAGTCTTGCAGTCACTTTACACCTTTGGTGACCTCATCAAAGCATGCCAGTGCTTTGCCAAAATCCATGACTCTGTTTGCAAAGTTTAGCTGTTCCAGAAACTTTGTGTACCTGATGCAATGTTACTTTTATTAAAACTCCTGCTTGGTATAGTTCCTCCTTTTAATTTAGCTAGGGTCGAGTCAGGTTTCCAGCCACTGGAATAAAGTTAAATGTGAGGAAAGATCACTACTGGAATAACATCCTGTACCTTTTCCTTAGCTAGAGAAAATACTTCCCAAAGATACGGGGAAGAGGAAAAAGCCATAAACAATTTTTTCCTGTTATTTTAAATGTTTCAAGGATTAATGATTATGTTCCATATCACTAATTTTTAAGACAAAATGAAATGTAAGATTTTTCAAAGCCATTCCCCTCTGAAAGTAGTTCTTCCTCCAAAACTGATTAATGCATATAAAGGGCAAGTGTGTATTATTATTCCTGATAATGGATGCAATAGTTTCTAGTTTTATCTCTGTCTGCAGTGTGAATGATACCAAAGCACCTCACAAAGCTATTTGTCAGCCTTTTTGTCTTTGCCTTAACAATCCCAATTTACTGATGAGTAATTACAGCTTTCCACTGGGAAACTGCAAGGCTGCGTGGAGAGGCACTCCTGTTTTTGCTTCTGAAGAGAAACCCACATCACAACTTGCAGTAGACACCAACCCTTTGTCAGTCTCAAGACATGAAGGGAGATACTTAAGAGAGCAAAATGCTTTCTGTGGTTGAAGGGACCTAGTCATGGTTCGCAAGCTACATCCAGCCATGAAGAGGTTGGCCAGCAGTCACCAGAGGCACAGGCTGAAATGAACAGCCAAAACTGTTTTCCAGGTTCAGAAGTCTTTCTTTCTGACTAAGAATGAGGAAGTAGCAGTAAGTTTGATGGGCCAGGCTGCTCTTCTTTGGAGAAAACTGAACATGTTTCAGAAACTACACTTAAGAGCTTTATCTGAGGATGAGAAGAGGATCCACCTGTATCCACCTGTATTCAACCAGGTAGAGAACCGGCAATTCCTTTTCTTTAAATTTGATTTCTCCTACAGCAAACGAACTTGCATTACACAGCCTTGTTCACCACTCTTCTCTTCCGCTCATACCACACTATCTTTTGTAAACAAGACCAAATGCCATCCTGAAAAATCAGCGAGGTTTCCTTGTCCCAGCTGCTCAGAAGGTTGGTCCAGGGTTTCAGTCCTGCAAGGCTGCCAACATCCAGCTTTAATTAATTCTACCCTCTCTCTTTGTTAAGAATACCCCCCTAGGTATTTATCATCAAAAAGAAGAAAACAGATTTTTTGCATTAGCACAGCCAGTGAGATATGCAATACTTTCCATTTCAAAACTTAGTCTGAGTAACTGCATGAAGCCCTCCTGCATCCCCGGATGTCCCTTTGTTACTAAGACTTGTGGGCTTCTTTGAAATTCCCCATTCGGGAATTTCTTACCAGTTTTCCATTTTTTGTAGGCATCCCCATTTCCTGCAGTTTGTTTAATAGCTTTCCAAGCAGTCCTAGATCTGATGCCTTCCTGAAGTGCAGGGAGATAAAATCTGCTTCATTTCCGTAGTCGAGCAAAGGGACTGTTCTATCCGGGAGAGCTATGGAATGAGTCCTGCAGCACCTGTTTTTAGCCAATATGCTTCATTTTGTCCTACCTTTAATTCACATTTCTATCTACCTCCATCACATGAAAACCTTCTTTACAGTTCTGTGTATTTCTGGGCTTGCAACAACTATATACGGCTGTTAAGCTCACCTTTTTCCCCACACATTTACTCTTAAGTCAGACCTTACTAACAGCACCTCAAGCAACAGATTACAATCTCCTCCTGCTAAAGATGCTCACAAATCTGGTAGTTACAGTTTTGCATGCCCACCTTGTCCAAGGCTGCTTGAGCCCCAGTAGCTGACTGTCCCCAGTGATGCAGGAACCTGCCCAGCCCCTGGATCAGTAGCGCAGCTACCCAGGGATTAAGGCATTACTGACAACTGATTTCCTATGAAATTGCTCATCAGGTTAGCCAGAACATGCAAGCCGCGCAGATGGACTGCCCAAATCATTGCAGGGATCAGCGAGGCAGGGTGGGGGAAGTTACACTGAAGTCTGGCTAGACAGACCTAAAAAAAGAAAAAACATAAGCCCACACCCTGTGTCTGGTGATCCTGATGACTGAACAACAGTGGAAACACGTTTATTTGCCAAAAGGAAAGCTTGTCTCCTCCTTAAAAGGAGCTGTGTACATTCATCCCTGTCTTTGTGGTCCCCTGAAGCGCTACATCTCCCGTGACAGGAATGAAAGGCTTGTCAAAATTCGTCACTGGAATGAAATGTCTGATTCCTGCCATCGCTCATCCTTTACCTCTTCCTTTCTTGCTGAACAGATAAGGAGGTGGTTCACTCCAGAAGGGTTTGTTTGCTTTATGAGGCATTTCAAGCAGAGTGCTCGAGGCTGTAAGGTTACCACTGTGGGACAGGGCGTATTGTTCTCAGCAATCAAGTTCTGATTTGTGCAAGAAGGAAAAAGTAATTTCTCATGCTCTTTTCCCTCTTGTAAATAGAGCCGGTTAGAAGCCTTTTATTTTGCGTAAGTTTTGGTGAGACACGGAAAATGTGCTCTGTTCTCTCTGTCTGCAATCAGCTCCTCATCTCTTTTTGTTTTCCTCTTCTACAGCAGCTATTTTGAAATAGGTCTGCTTAGCCTGCTCCTAACACATATTTTGGATTATGGCATTTTGAAGTGGTTTATGGTATGTATGTACCGTATACACAGTGTTACTTTCTTAAACCTATCATCAATTTTTTTTTTTTTTTTCTTCTGCTCTTCCTGTCGGCTAAACAGAGATAACTGATTCTGGATGTGAATTTTATGGGTGGAGAGGGAAGGAAAAGAGGAGGTGGAGGGGGAAGGAGCAGCAAATTGTTTTGCAAAAAGCCTCTGGGCTGGAGCCATGCTTTTGTTTGAAAACATAGATATATGCCCAGGGACTGCTAGTGTTAAAAATAACACGATGGTAATAACCTATGAGAAGGCCTAAGTTGTACGTCATGTAACTATTAAGGAAAATCTCCTATGGCTCCTGAGTGCTCTTTTGCAATGTTTGGTTCATGTTGTCTCAGTCCAGTTTGTGGGATGAGGCTAACCAGCCCACAGAGGCTCATCTGGTAATTCTTGTATGTGCCTCTGTCTTACCAGCAAGTTGTCATTAATCCACTGAGAAAGAGAAATTGAAGATAGGTGAGCATTGCTGCCCTACTAGAGCTGGCCTTGTGGGGTGGGAGCCCTCCCTGGGATGGGAATGAGAGAGCAACCTGCCTTGGGGAAGGCCAGGCTCCATGCGTAGTGTCTGAGTAGTGCCCCGCAGAGGGAAGCTTCTCAACAAGGTTTTTCTCTGCTAGGCTAGGAGTGGTGGAAACCCTGCCCACAAAAGTAAGGTGAAAATATTTTTATAGCCACTTGTGCTTGTACTTCCCTGGATTATTCAGATACTCCAATGATGAATGCAATAACGCTTGCGAATTACTCAGCTACTATGGTGTTGCAAGCTATATGAGGTAATACAGAAATATTTCATTCATTTCCAGAGACCAGCTCGCTGGCCCTTTTCCAGCAGTGCTGTAAACTTGTAAAACTGATGGATCAGTTTCCCAAGGGTCTCTATTACCAAGACTTCTGATTTCTCAGCAACTGGAACAGCCCTATAAACTATTCAGGCCATGCAAGATGCTTAAAATAAGCTTACAATTAGTGTTCCCTAGGGTTTTGTGCTGGGCTTCTTTTCCCAAAGACTCTTTTCTGTCATACTTAGCACACAAGAACTGGATGCAACTCTCTTGGGGCTTATCTCTGTCAACAGGAAAAGGGCGCTTTCGAATGAAATTAAGTGCTGCTGCTCTCTTCCTCAAAGGCAAAATACTGCAACGAGTATGTCTCAGGTTGGTTTGAAAAATCCCAGCCTTTGGGATGACTTGGACCTGGTTCCAGTGAGGCTTAGCATAAACATGTATATAATCGAGCTTCAAACATAGCTCTGCAAGCAAATTAAACTCTGTGGATCACTGATAATTTTACTTTTGCCATATAAAATCTGAACTGGTAAATTCCTCCCCTCTCTCTCAGCTGTTCTGCTTGGTTATCCCTGTCCATCTGTGTCATTCATGCAACCAATTCCCAAGTGAAGCAGTCTTCTGTTTGCTGGCGTGCAGAGCACAGACCAGGTATATCATCATTACATGTGGGTTAACTTTAGAGCAATTTTGGTTTTGAAAGTTAAAATGATATTTAGGCATAATAACATGTATATAACATGACGCTATACTGACAACTCTTCTTTAAACCAAAAAAGTTAAAAAAAGAGCATTCCCCATGCACGCTTCTGGATGATAAAAGCTGTGCCCTTCCCCTTCAGTTTCAGGCAAATAAAATGGGAGCAGAAGAACAACTCTGTTCTCCAGCCCTGCCCCCGGGGTGTATAAATAGCAGGCGTCCCTGTGCCCGGGTGGCTGCAGGAGTGCCTCTCATTCCAGAGATCTTTGGCCACCCTCTTATCAAAACAGAAAGGCTGACTTCACTCCGGCTCTCCTCTGATTGATGTCATGTTGGAAACAGGTAACACAACAGCTTCCATTGTCCTTGAATTAGCCACCTACTTCCAGAGGTCAAATAAACAGGCCGAAGGTCCAGAAACTCACTTCAGCTAATTGCTGCCAAAATTCCTTCCCCACAAAATAAGCAGGGGCTGGAGCAGTCCCGGGTGACAAATGTTCTCCAGAGAGATGGACAGAAACCATCTCGGGCAGGCTAACAAGGGGTATTGAGCTACAAGGGCTGGGAAGAGGTGAAATGCGAGACAAAGCCCAGTGCCAATTTTAAACTTAGGAGCTGGAGCCGCAGAAAGTTTCTACTTCATTTTAATAGGCTTTGAAGTTTCAGTCAAGCTGATGATTGATAGAGCAGAGCACTAGCATTAAGATGCGGCTGTCTGAGCACACTCCTCATGCTCAGGAAGCTCAGTTTTACACTGGGCACTGGCATGGCCCTTTATTTGCTTTAAGTTTTCTACTGGCATCAACATTTCCTACCAGCTTTCTGCTTCTGTATTTTTAGAAATAATATGAATTTAGAGGCAATGGGTGGTGGCTAAAACTTTTAACTCTTCCCCCTTGTATATTCACTTATTTTCCCCTTCCACCAGCTTTCTAGCTGTTGTTTTAATTAACCTCCAATATGTTTTTATCATGTAGCACAGACACCACAGCTACTGCCGTGAAACCTGGGTCAGGCATTTGATGTGTACACCATGCGAAAGTTGACTGGTACCACCTTCCTGTCACTGTCATATTTTCTTTGAAATGAGAGCTTAGAGAATAAGGGGATTGTACCACTGCTTTGGAGAGTTGTCCTCATACAAACAGAAGGAAAGCGCAGGCCTGTGCCCAGCTAATACTTTGCAGGCACTTCACACTCCTCCAAAGTACTGTCAGCTCCTGCTTATCCCTAGATTGATTAATCTGACTACATGTCCCACCTGTAGCTGCACAGATGCTTTGGACTGCACAAGGCAGCACATAAAGACAACTGCATTAGGTCCTGCTTCACTTGCAGTTGTTTATATACTGTTCATCCTCTACAGGAACTGGCTGATATGTTTTTCCATAGATGGATACAATAAATAAGCTCTTAGAGAATAACCCAGATAGCCACAGTTTTGATTTATCCATGTTAGACTACCACCTTGCTGACAAGCAGCATTTATACTTGCCTCCCAACAGCAGATTTTTCTTTCTCTTTCCTTAATCTGTGTAAAAAGTTTTTTTTACACTTGCTTTAACAGCCTAAACTGTACGCTGAAATACTGTTTTCCCCATCTTTCTTTTGTTCCTTACCCAGTTTTGAAACAAACGGGTCTCTGAGCAATCCAATCTAGTTGAAGATGTCCCTGCTTATTACAGGGGGGTTGGACCAGATGGCCTTTGAAGGTCACTTCCAACCCAAACTGTTCTGTAATTCTATGACATTGCTGAGTTCCCTGCTTCTGCTGCCTTGCCAACATTGGCATGATAATGTTTTGTGTCTAAGACATGGTGAAACTTCTCCATAATACTGGTGTGCTCTGTTTTCTTCTTCCCTCAGACCTCTGAGTGGCCTGTGACTTTTGCTGGCTCCTAAACATCTCTACAGACAGTACTTGCAGCACTTTTGTGGTTTCTTCTCAGCAAGATTTCTTGGGCTTGCCAAGGGCAGTTCATGTCAGACTAACCTCATAGCTTTCTTCATTGCAGCAATTATAAACAAAAGGAATGTGTTAGATCCCATTTGTCTGGGCTTTGGGACAGCATCCAATGTCCTGCTCCAATCCTTACGCTGCTGAAGGCCATCTTTTTACACAAGGTGAGCAGGTAATACTGCAAAAACAGTACCAGGCAGAAAGGTAGTTAATGGATTTTATATATGTATATATACGTATAAAAGATATGGTTATAAAATTAAAAGGTCTTGGAATCATTCCTTCTTCATATTTCCGTCGTTAAACTAGGCACAAAGACTACAAGTTTGCTGATGACATTTGCGGATGATAAAAAGTTGGGAGGCACTATCAGGAGGGAGGAAGATCTAAAAAATGTTATGAGAAGAATGAAAACTCAAGTTAAATTCAAAAGCATATATGACAAAAGCACACTTACAGATATTACTCATCAGTAAGCTGAAAATGGAAGTATTAAAAAATGAATCAACTTGGCAACTCGCTGGTACCTCTGGAGCACTGATACAATTTTCTTTGGAGAAGGAGAAAGTGTCATTGTAGGACACATCAAACAAGATGTTTCCAGTGGAAACAGTAAATCCATTAAAGAAGATTACACCGGTAAGCTGTCCTCAGGACGCTACATACAATTTTGATGTCTCATGTCCAAGGAAAATACAAATCTGAACAGGTGTGAAGAAAGGCTTCTGAGATTACCAGAAGTGTCATGATCTTTCCTTACAAATGGAGGCAAGGCAAGCTCAACTTGTCCAGTCCAGGAAAATGAAGGTTGACAGGGGATATGGTTTCCATCTAAAAATACCTGGGAGTGAAACAGCGGTGAGGGAAAAAACCTATTTAAACTTGTCTGTGACTAAACTTAGTCTGGAAATAAGATGCAGGTTGCTCGCCATTAAAACAAACAGAGACAAGGGCAGCCTTCCAATGGGAACAGCTGGGGCCAGAAATGTAAATTCAATTGGGAAGAAACACTGTAGCACCTCAGCAGGGAAAGACTCAGGATCGGGCTGGTGACACTTCATGTTTGTGTGGCTCCTGCATCACTGCAGTGAGTGCACAGAGAGGTCACTGTTAGGCCACTCAGGGATGCAGGATGCTCCTAGGTGCCTGTGGTCCCTTCCGTCCCTCCTGCTCATTTTAATTTATGTGTGGCGTGTCAGCCAAAAATATTGGCACAATGCAGGTTTTATTCTTCTGACAGTAACACCCAGATCTATGTGGCAGCCAACCTGGCAAAGCCAACAAGGAACTGGCTTTTTCTCAAATAAATCATTGTAATGTAATTCCCACATAAATATGCCACTGGTGTGTTCAAATTTGGTTCAATTTCTTAAAATGTATAAATATAAACTTTCCTGCTGTTTTGCTTTGTTTGGGGTTTTTTCTCCCCATTTTCTTCTGTCAGTAAAGATTAAATGTATTTTATTTACTGTGGGAATAGTTATTAGCTGCTTTAATATATTTATTTTTTGTGGGCAGCAGCTAAAATAAGATTTCCTGGACGTGTTCTCAGATCTTACTGCTTTTATGGTTGGTTTCTTTTTTTTTTTTCTTTATTTTTATTTTTTTACCAGAGAAATGTGACTCTGGAGGTGGTTAAAAAGGGCCAGAGAGGTTTCTCTGCATGCAGAGGTTTTTGTATGGTTTTACCTAAATAGTTATAAAATCCAGGTCAGTTAACATAACAGGAAAGCTATGTTGATTTTTCTTTCTTTTTTTTTTTTCCTTAGTTTATTTCCATACACTTGTAAACGATATTGTTAGACCTGTTGATACTCTGTTTTCTCACTGTTTTGTTCGGTCTTGTGCCAGTATAACTATGTGAACTAGCTGAAGTGATTTGGTTTGGTCAAGGTGACACAGGGTTGTAGTGGCTGAGCCCCAAATGGTATCTTCTGTGTGCCAACGCTTGAACTGCTGAACAGACCTGTCTTGTGAAAAGGCTGTGTGAATTAGTGGTACCAGCAGGAGTAGTGCGTAGTGCGGGGGAGCTGCGCATTTCCCTCCTGCGACGTCTGTCCAAACCCTTGTGCTGGGCTGCTCCCAACCTGCCAGGCAAAGCTCTTGTCGTGCCACAGCTTGCACCCACTCCCTCCCTTGCTAAGACAATATACTACACAAAAGATTATAGGTGAAGCTGCACCTCTTCTCCCGTGGCATTAATATAAACAACTGCAAGGATCACTCTGATAGTTTGGCTGTTTACTTGCCAAACCCTACTTAATAGGTATTTGCGGCATATGTCAAACGTAGCTCAAAGACAACACTCAGCAAGACATTCCTGCGCAGCTGATGGACTGTAATTAAACCACACCGAGCCATGCATTTCTGCATTAACTGTTCCCTGCCATTAAGGAAAAGGAAATTTAAGCAGGCGGCTCGTTTCAAGAGGTATGAGCATGGATGGTTGGAGGCATTACTCCTGTAATGTGCTTGGCTCTGTCAAGAATGTTTAAATACGAAGTCTGGGGGTGTTTTTACCTTTTCCTTCCCATGTATCACTGTGGTTGAAGAAGTGGAAAGGGCTTTGTCAGCCCAGGGTAGGGTAATCTGGTAGTTAGGAGCTGCGCAGGAATTTGGAAGAACTGGTTTCAATTCTTTGACAGTTGATTCCTTGCATGTATAAATGTTTATTGCCTCTGGTTACCATCTGTAAAATGAGGCTAATGCTTCACAGCAGGCTGAGGATGAAGCTGTCGAGGCTGTGATGTATTGAGAAGCTTCACATTGGTTTCACTCCCTAAAACAGGACATGTTTAACACCTAAGTATGTAACCTGGAGTTCCTCAAAAGGCTTCTTGTGTTGCCCAGAATTGAAAGATTTAGTTGCTGTTTCACTGATTTGGACTTGATAGGGGGCAATGTTTAACCTGTAGCATGGGCTGTGGCCTCCACATAGGTGGTCCTTCTTCTAGCTGAGAAGGAGGGAAAAAACCAGATTTGCCTAGTTTACAGCTTCTCAGTGGATGACCAGGCTTCAGATACATCCACTCAGTCACTACAAAAGAGTCCAGTAATAACATACACTTATTTATTTCCTTTGTTTACATAATTTACCAAGATTCTGTGTAGCATTATAAATAAGGAGTATTTTATTAGTAGATATTACTTTTTCTTTAAAAACACCAGTAAAGAAAAACATAAAGGCTTGATAAAATAAAATAAAATAAAGAAGAAATCATGATACAAAAGAAGACCATAAATTCATTTATAATGTTAAGAGCTTTAATGGCTAACAGTCTAAAGTAGGAAGACCGATGCTTTTAATGTTTCAATCTGATGAAAGCCATGGGCTTAAAAACTGGCCTGACCACTGACACAGTGAGTGAACTGCAGGCAGAGAGGGTGGCAGCTGCATAAGCAGTAATGCAAGAAAACATGCCTGGTGGAAAACAGGCTGATGAAAAGTGAAGATGGTCAGCATAGCCAGAGGAAGAACAGGGCTCTGAGATGAGGAAAAAAGAGGTGACAAATAAGAGAAAACTCGACCATGGGGGTTTTTTTGGCTGACAAAGCTACCCCTAAATGGATTGGGTGAGTGGAGCTGCACAGCTGGCTGGATGCTCTGTGTCCCAACACTGGCTCCTCCTGCGTGAGGAAGTCTTTCGTCTAACCCGAGTTATTGTGGTGGACAGGATGTGTGAGAGAAGATGTAATTCAGCACTGGGTATCTTTCCAAACCAGGACAGGAAAAAGAAAAGAAAAAAAACCCCAACAAACAAACAAGTCACAAAACCCTCAGACAAACAAAACCACAAAGAAACCAAACAACCAAACCACAAAACACCAAGCAGAAAAAAAGAAAGTGCTTCTGTGATACGAGTTTGGAGCAGTTTGGGCTTCACCATGACTGAAGCATAACAGCTTGCCCTGTCAAAAGCTGGCTGCAGCCCCTGCTTCTCAGAAACACTTAGAACTATCTAATTTATTTTCCTGCTTGGCCAGAAATCTATCTGAGACTGGGAAATAAGCTGGTAGGCTATAGACGATATTCCCATTACCCTCTTTAGAGAGAGGGTTACTTTGCACTGAACTCCAGCTATACACTGACTGTAAATATTTGCATTAGCTTTACCTCCTAGAAAAAAAGCAAAAGTGAAAGTAGCAGTGCCGTAAAAGCACAGCTCATAGTTCAGCGCTGTAGCACACAGACAGCTAACGTTAGATTAACTGCTGCTTAATTGAGAATAATTTTACCATGCATTGTTAATCTGTTCATAATTTCTGGGTTGCTTTTTCCGTTTACGAGTGCCTTTTCGTACTTCAGGACCGCAGGTGATACTCTGTCAGAGTTTTGCAGTGCCCATTATCTGGCACCTAAGGCATTTCATTAGCATTTAAAGAAGATTTAAGTGCCTGAGTAATTTTGAGATAGGCAGCATCTGCATGGCTAACTGACTACTGCACTTAATTAATTTCCAGACTTGTCTCCTTGTTCAGAGGGAAAAATGCAAGCTCTGTCTAAAATCCAGTGGTGGTAGGAAGGAGGAACAGGCAGGCTACAGTTCTGGCTGCTCCTGAGGTTTCCTGCTCAGCTTGCTATCTCTTGTTTCACTGTTCAGTTCTAATGAAAAGCTTCTTCTCAAAGAGGAGAATATTTGAAAAGTGACCAAGAATGGAGAGATTGCGAACTAATGAGTTGCCTCTAATTCTGTGCCCTGTCTGTGGAGGCAGATTCATTTGTTACGAACTGATCACGCCACAGTAAAGCAATGACGGACTTAAAGCTGAGACTGCCAGCTTTGAGCTGGGAGTGGAGCTGGCCTTTGTGCAATGGGTGGGTATGGTGCAGAGTGCACGCAGGCTTGCCAAGGGTGAAACTTGCTGCAACGCCTACCAGCAAAAGTCTCTCTGCAAGTTGTCCTTCAGTCCCCATGAGTTAATCTAATGCAGTCTTGAGATGCTGCATGTGCAGATACCTTGGGAAAGTGGCTACTCCAAGAAAAGCTGAAGGCTTTTGGAGAACTGAAGTGGAAAAGGATGTTTTTCCCTAGCGTGGCTAAGTGCAAAATGAAGCAGACCAAGGGCTGTGTGCTCTGGTGAGCTGAGAGCAGATTGCTACCCAAGCAGTCAGCACAGGGACATGCTGACCTTGGAGATGTCACGCGAGTCACGTTGGAAAGTGGGGTCCTGGAGCTTTTTTTACTCTAATAAATAAAACAGCATGGGAGTGACCTAAGGGCCCTGTGACACAATGAGAAATCCCTGTGTTGGGGAATTTTTACCTCCATGAATTAGAATCATGTGAGAGAGTCTGTGTGTGTAATGGGGATTTTCAGTTTTGCCTGATTAGATATACTTAATAGGAAAAAAGCAGATTAAAGAAAAAAGATTTCTGAAAGAGTGGTTTGGCTACATTAGCATGGGGCTTAGAATCTTTTATTTTTGTGATGTGTTTTGAGTTGCATTTGTCCTGGTCACAGCAACTGAGAAGACACGCAGCTCAGTGGGACAATGTTAAAACACCCCTGGTTAAGGTTCACCTAACTAGGGCTCGGGGGACTGGATAGGCCCTGGTTTCACACACACTCAGGCACCTGGGGCTTGGGTCTCACACTCCAGCATCACAGTGGTACTCTGTGTAGGCATGGGCACAGCAGGGCCAAACATGGGCTCTGGGCTGTGCCTCCTGCCTAGATGGAGACAGAGAATGAGGCAGGGCCATCTATGATAAGGGCTTTGCGTTGTGTTGGCTGGTGATAAAGCTTTCTTCTGCATTGTTTCTCCACACTAAATCCATGCTCGAAGAGGGGATTGAAATCCTCTGAATTGTAGTGCTGATGGTACTGTTAATTAGGTGAATGTTTCTTTCACAACCATTTCTACTTGTAATGACTTTTCGTGCACGTGAAGTATGACAGGAACCTCAAGCCTCACCTAGCTGTGAGATACAGCTACACTAAACTGAAGTGCTATTGCTTCATCTTTGCCCTGTTCCTCTGCCTTGTGAGGCAGCTGCTCTCCCAGTGAGTCTGTCCTGCTTCAGGCTCAGCGAGCTTGTGGATTGTCAAACTGATAGTCCCTGTGTTCAACAATTCTCCTGCTCACAAGCAAGCACATCATATAACATAATCTCATAAAACATCACCATGGAACCAGTTAAGATTTCTTGCACCCGCTCCTAGGGAGAGGCTGTGCCAGAAAGCTCTCTTTCCTCTTTGCCGGTGGACCCCGTCTAATTTCTGAGCTGAATTTATTCATGGCCACTTTATACCCACTTGTTCTTGTGCCAGCATTGTCTTTTAGCTTGAACAGCTCTTCTTCCTCGCTGCAGTTCCCCACTTTGATGTGCTTCAGGAGGTGAGTATATCCCTGCCAGTCCTCATGCTACTCTCCACATTAATCCGAACTCTCTCATTTTCTAAGGTCTCTGCTCTGCTGCGGGCTGCCCTTGCAGCTGTAGCCGCCTGTTACTGAAGAGATCGTACATTTGACACAGCGAGAGGACTGCCGAGGGAGACACTTTGTAGGTCGGTCTCCTTCCCCCTACACCCCGCCCAGCACAGCAGCCCCTACCCTCGGGCCTGGGACCGGAGCGGCATCCGGACAGCGCCACCCGCTCCCCGCTCACCCTCGCGTTCACAGGTGCGCCTTGAGTTACTCGTGTGTAACGCGAAGCATGGGGAAAGCGTGCATTTCCCTATTAAAAAATAACCGGGCCCGCCCGGGAACGGTGCTTTAGAGC
>NW_009913641.1:711-1112 GCF_000696875.1 Nestor notabilis | reverse complement strand
GGCAGGGGCACGCCGGGCACCGCGGTGCAGAGCCAGCAGCAGCCGAGCTGAGGGATGGGGAAGCGGGGGGGCAGCCGGGCTCGGGCAAGGTGGGGACGTGAGACACGTCAGAGATGGGGTCCCAGGGTGGAAGAGGTGCTGCTGGCTCTGCTCACCGTGTAATGTGGGTCCTGGCAGCCAGACATGGGGACCCTCGGGAAGGGGATGCTGTGGTCCCGTCCCCACTGATGCTGGGGTCCTTTTCTCGACTGGAGCTGCATTTCCAGAGGGCCCTGGGGGTGCCAGTGTCCATCAGCACCGCCCTAATGGGGCTCACAGCTCAGTCAGGTTGGAGGAACCAGGTCTTCATCGCAGCTCCCTGACTCGGGTCACCCCACCAGGAGTGAAGCTGCTTCTTCCCA
>NW_009913641.1:447-683 GCF_000696875.1 Nestor notabilis | reverse complement strand
CCCCTTGCCATAGGCTCATGGCTCTATTGGGCGAGGGGCTGTGCTGGTACAGGCACCTTGCAGCCGCCGGGTGGTTTTCTCTCTGCTGCCCATAATTTCTGCTTTTGCTGCCAATTCTGCTGAATGCAGAATGAGGGGTCTCTGCTCATTCCTTGCGTGCCCTCCTCCCCAGCACACAATGCACACAATGCACACAATGCACCACATTCTCCAGCCGTGTCTGCCGGGTGCCATTA
>NW_009913641.1:0-317 GCF_000696875.1 Nestor notabilis | reverse complement strand
GCTGCCCTGCGTCTTAACAGGCCTTAGTTGTGGTGGGGCAGGCAGTCATGGATTGGCTGGCATCCTGCTTCCTCTCACACAGGGATGCAGCTGGTGCTGGAGAAGCAGCCCCAGCTCCTGGCATGTGTTTGGGCCAGGCAGGGGCTGGAGGATGCCATGGGCAGGACACAGCCATGCTTGCACCAGTGACACAGCACCAAGAGAGGACGTGGTGTCAGAGGGGGGTGCATGGTGCTGGGGGTGCATGGCCACAGAAGGGGCGCAGGAGGGGAATGTGGGCAGGAGCGTGGGGGTGCTTGAAGGTGCAGCATAACAAG
>NW_009913640.1:6007-6988 GCF_000696875.1 Nestor notabilis | reverse complement strand
GGCCGCCGCCATCCTGCACTTGGAGAAGGCGCTGGAGGAGTATTTTGTGGCAGACACCGAGTGCCGCGCACTCTGCGAGGGACCCTACGACTACGAGGGCTACAACTACCTGGAATACAACGCGGACCTTTTCCAGGCCATCACAGGTAGGAGCTGCATGTGCTGTGTCCCGTCCCGAGAGCTGGGGACAATCCTGGGCGCTGCTTGTACCCAAAGAGGTCCCCAAGGACCTGCAGGGTGGTGGGTTCCCAGAGATAGCAAAGCCCATCCTAGGTTTCACTAGAAGGAGTGTGGCCAGTAAGTGGTAGGAGGTGTTTGCCCACACTCAGTACTGGGAGTGATGCCCAGGAATCCCCCAAAGTCCAGAGGGATATGGAAAGGCAGGAGAGGGGCCAGCAGAGGGTTACCAGGATGCAAGGGTGGGAGGCCACTCTGTCTCCAGAGAGCAGCACAGCCTCACCACTGATCACACAAGAGTAGGCAGCCACCACCCTTAAGGGTTCCCACCACTGAAAAGCTGGCAACAGCCCCACTGTAAGCAGGAGGTGGGAGTGAAGACCCCTCAAGGTCCTGTCCACCAGCCCTTGGGTAACCACAAGTGGTGACACAGGGTTTTTCTCCACCAGATCACTACATGCAGGTGCTGAGCTGCAAGCAGGGCTGCGTTACGGAGCTGGCCTCAGAGCCCGGCCGGGAGAAGCCTTTGGAGGATTTCCTGCCCTCACACTTCAACTACTTGCAGTTTGCCTACTACAACAGTAAGCAGCTCGTTGCCACATCCTCCCTTGGCCACTGGTGCTGGACGCTGTGCTTTGCGTGGGCTGTGCTTCATAGGTAGAAATCATAGATTCATGGAGTGGGTTGGGAAGGGACCTTTAAGGATTACCCAGTCCAATCCAAGGTGCAAGGATATGTCCCACCAGAGCAGGTTGCTCCAAGCCCCTGTGTCCAACCTGGCCTTGAACACTGCCAGGGATGGGG
>NW_009913640.1:2787-5658 GCF_000696875.1 Nestor notabilis | reverse complement strand
GGCTGCAGGGGGGGGTCTCCCCAGAGCGCAGTGGAGGGGCAGGATCCTCTCCCTCGACCTGCTGCTCACTCTTCTTTTAATGCAGCCCACGATACTCTTGGATTTCTGGGCTGTGAGCACACACTGCTGGGTCAGGCTAATTTTTTGCCCCTCCCCCCAGTATCTCCAGGCCCTTCTCAGGGCTGCTCTGAACCCCTCCATTCCCCAGTCTTTACTGATACTGGTGTAGAACTTTCCACTTGACCTGTTGAACTTCATGAGGTTCTCACAGGCACGCTCCTGCAGCTTGCAGTGTTCTGCAGGAGATCTGGATCTGGCTGTGCCAGGCTGCAGTAACCGTTCACATTGCTTTAGATGCCCAATTCCCCGGCAGCTTCGCTTTCCAAGTGAAATAACAGCCTGGAGAAGCATAGTTTTTTTCCTCCTGCCATCTATCCACCTCTTGCTCCAAACCACAGAGGCACCTCCTCCTCCAGAACAGTTACTTATAACCCAAATACACCCAGTCTGATTTTTCTTTTTTATTACCTCCTTAGAAAAATCTAAGCTGTTTCTGTGCAAATTTCTCCAAAAGGAGTGGAAAACCCACATGGAATCTAAGAAGATTGACAGGCTGGAATCCTGTTCATCAAAGTGGGTTGGGGTGCTTAAGTGGCTGAAAATTGCAGGTTAGCCTGGGAATGGTGTGGTCTTGCTGCCTGGAAATAGGCTTTGAGATGTTTTCCAGGCTAGAAACTTACGCAAGCTGCGGCCCTGGTTTCTGGTGAGGTGGTTTTGGAGGCAGGAGAGCTCCTTGGAGTTGTAATGTTGCCTCTGTGGCAGCAGCTGTCTTTGCTCCAGGGTACTTGGGAGACCCTTTGGACAACAAAAAGGACTTTATTGTTTCTTCTCAATATCCTTGTTTGCTCTGTCTCCGATGCTCTTGATGTGCCAGGTTGGACAGGGCTTGGAGCAGCCTGGTCTAGTGGAAGGTGTCTCTGCCCATGGCAGGGGTCTGGAACTGGATGAGCTTTAAGGTCCTTTCCAACACAAACCAGTCTGGGTTTCTATGCTTGACATTCCCATTTCTCTTTGCAGATGGGAATTATGAAAAAGCCATTGAATGTGCCAAAACCTATTTACTCTTCTTCCCAAACGACGAGGTGATGAACCAGAATTTGGCCTATTACACTGCGGTCCTGGGGGAGAACCTGGCAGGACCCATCCAACCCCGAGAGGTGAGCAAGCAGCTATGACGAGCCATCACAGGGATGTCTTCTCCCCTTCTTGGCGACCTTTGCAGAGGTTCTGGGGTCTGTTCTGGTCCACCTGGGAAGGTGGAGAGGAACAGAGGGACTCAAGACTGAACAAGCTGGAAAATAGCTGAGATATGAAGAACATCACTGGTGGAATATCTTTGACCAAGTGAAGTCTTGGTGGCTTGCACAGTGGACCAGCTCTTATGGGAGAGACCTTTCAGGAGGACCAGAGCCCACTGCTTCCACAATTCAAGTGGAATTGCCTAAAGAAGAGAGGATTTGGCTTCAAAATAGCTGAACCAGACGCTCAGGTGGTAGGCAGGGATTGAGGTCTCTGCCCCACATCAGCTGGAGCAGGAGAGGAAACTGCTTCTAAAGAGCTTCTTGCAGAAAGGACATGCATGTGCCTCTGTCTCCCCCATCCTCTCCCAGGGCTCCTCCACATGGGACAGGGAAGCTCATGCAGGATGGGGAAACCCACTTGCTTCCCATCTGCCAGAGGGACCAGGAAGCCAGGGTCTGGAGCAAGGACTGCAGGAACGATGTAAACCCTGCACCCTCCTGCCCTTGCGTGGGGTCTTCCCAGAGCCCCCATGCTGTGCCCTCAGTCGTGCCTCTGCCCCTCCCACAGGAGATCCAGGTGTACCACCAGCGGAGCCTCATGGAGAAGGAGCTGCTCTTCTTCAGTTACGACGTCTTCAGCATCCCCTTCGTGGACCCGGTGAGTGGTGCTGGACCAGGCAGGATGCGGTGGCAGGTGGAAAGGGGATGAAGGGTCTGCGTCCCAGCCAGGTCCTCACCCAGCTCCTGATGATGATGTTGTTCTGGCTGTAGGACACATGGACACCAGAAGAGGTGATACCAAAAAGGCTGCGAGAGAAACAAAAGTGAGTGCTCTCCCCAGCTGATGGCCAAGCCTACCCAATGCAGGGACCAATGGGACATTCCCCTCGTCCCCCATTGGGTTTGAGCCAAAGGCCATGGAGCTGCTGCCAGGGAGGGTTTTGGTGTTGGGCTGGAAGAGGCTGCTGGAGGGCAGAACCTTGCTACTCATCAGCCCTTGGGTTGATGGATGTGGGTAGGCCATCCCAAGAAGCTTGGGGTGAGGGATGCACTGAGACTTGGGCTTTATCACGTGGAGACAACTGGGATGGGGGAGCTGATGGTTGCTGTGTGCCCAGGGTGGAGCGGGAGACGGCGGCGCGCATCTCGGAGGAGATTGGAAACCTCATGAAGGAGATCGAGACACTGGTGGAGGAGAAGGCCAAGGAGTCTGCTGACATGAGCAAATTCATCCGGGAAGGTGCAGAGGGCCAGGAGGGGAGGTGGGATGGGGACCTCCATGTCAGCTCGCATCCCTCCACATGGGTGGTAGCTGTTCCCCAGAGTTGGTGGCACCCATCCCTGTGTCTGTTCCTCTTCCACAGGTGGCCCTTTGGTGTACGAAGGAGCCAGTGTCACCATGAACTCCAAGGCCCTGAACGGTTCCCAGCGTGTGGTGGTGGATGGAGTCCTTTCTGCCGAGGAGTGCCGGGAGCTGCAGAGACTCACCAATGTGAGCACGGGAACAGGAGGAGCCGCAGGAGATGCTGCAGGTCCCATCCTGCAGCTCAGAAGCCAGACTGCTGACACC
>NW_009913640.1:0-2756 GCF_000696875.1 Nestor notabilis | reverse complement strand
TTTTTGCGGGCAGCAGCCTCAGCCGGGGATGGCTACCGTGGGAAGACATCTCCTCACACCCCCAGTGAGACCTTCTATGGCGTGACTGTACTCAAGGCCCTCAAGGTTTGGGTGGCTGCAGGGAGGGAGGAGGAACGGGCTTTGAAGAGAAGGGTTGTGCTTGCCCAGCCCGCCTGGCCTGAGCCCATGTCCCCTCTGTCCCTGCAGCTGGGCCAGGAGGGCAAAGTGCCCCTGCAGAGCGCCTACCTCTACTACAACGTGACGGAGAAGGTGCGGCACATGATGGAGTCCTACTTCCGCCTGGAGGTCCCGCTCCACTTCTCTTACTCCCACCTCGTGTGCCGCACGGCCATCGATGGTGAGCATTCCCTGAGGAGCACAACCCGAGGAGGAGCAAGTCTCCTTTAGCCTCTCGTCTGGGTCCTCTCCACAGCTGGGGTGGTCTGGTCTTGGACGTTTCCTTGGAGACCTCCTTGCTGCTCCCTAACCTGCTCCTTGTTCCAAAAGGAGGGTGTGGGGAGCTTGTCGCTAAGCCTGGGCTGGGAAGATGAGGAGCCCTGTTGGTTGCCTCCAGCAGGGCAGGTGGCTTCATGCCATGCAGGATTTCAGCATTTGGGATGAGGTGCTGGGAGAGGACCATGGAGATGTCACAGGACAAGTCAACAGAGGCTTATGCCACCCGAATGGCCTCTCATGGTCCGCTCTCCAGCAAGTAGAAGAGCTTTGGGCTGCAAGTGACTTTCTTGTCACCTTCAAGCACGTGATGCCTGGGGACAGATCCTGGTCCTGCAGGGACAAAGGGTTCCTGATGTGCCAGGTTTTGTTCCACCCTAGAGAAGCAAGAAGGCCGGAGTGACAACAGTCATGAGGTGCACGTAGACAACTGCATCCTCAATGCGGAGGCCCTGGTGTGCGTGAAGGAACCTCCAGCCTACACCTTCCGGGATTACAGGTACTGGTGGTGTCCGCCACCTGAGGGCACCATGGCCTGCTGGCACTGGGTTGGGAGGAGCAGGATGGGACGACAACCCAACCTCTCCTGCTTCTGGCTCTTCCTGTGGTGTTGGGGGAGCTCCAGTCTCACCCGCTTGCTGGAGCTGCAGTCATGGTTGTCATCTCCTGCTTCCTTTAGTGCCATCCTCTACCTCAACGGGGACTTTGAAGGAGGAGCTTTCTACTTCACTAAGCTGGATGCCAAGACTGAGACCGTAAGTAGCTCAGCTCCTTGAGGATCCATGTGCAGCACCAACCCCAGCTCCCGCCTGCTGGCCCTGTCCCCCCAACCCAACATCTCCTGTGCCACCACAAAGGGATGAACTTGGGTCATGGGGACGAAATTCCCCCCTTGCCCACTGGGTGCCTCCCAACGGGGTCTCTCTCCCGTGGGGGCAGGCGGAGGTTCAGCCACAGTGTGGTCGTGCTGTGGGTTTCTCCTCCGGCTCGGAGAACCCCCACGGGGTGAAAGCCGTGACCAAGGGCCAGCGCTGCGCCATCGCGCTCTGGTTCACCCTGGACCCCCGGCACAGCGAGCGGGTAAGCTCCCTCCCTCCCTCCCCGCCCCGGGTGGGTTTTGGGGGGACAATGGCCATGCTCATCCCTGCGGGGCTGCCCCACAGGAGCGCGTGCAGGCGGACGACCTCGTGAAGATGCTTTTCAGCACAGAAGAGGGGGATTTGCTGCCGGAGCCGGAGAAGGAATCAGCAGCTGCTGTTGTGGTGGGGAAGGATGAGTTGTGACGTCCCGGTGGGACAAAGATGTCCCATGGGGAACAGTGACACCAGCATCAGGCTGCTCAGCTGGGGGGCTGCCAGACCAGACCCCTCTCTGCCCACAACCCCCTGGGCATCCAGCATCCCCTTGATGCTGGCGGCAGCACGGACACTCTGGGGGTGACATGGGGACGAGGGAGGGATGCTCTTCATGGGATGGGATGCCGGTGCTACAGTAGCAGACATGTGCCTTTCCCCTCGGCTCAGCCTGCGGCTATTTAAGTGCCTTCTATAGAAAGTGGGTGAATAAAGGTGGGTTTTCTAAGCTGGTGCTTGCTGCTGTGCCCCCACCCTGCGCCCGTGGCTGCTCTCTGGTATTGAGCTGCATCCATCCCTCCTTGCAAACACGCAAGGGTTTTGCAGTGCTGCAACCCTGGGAAGGTGTGTTTGGGCGGGGGGGGAAGGGGACTTTCTGGGGGCTGAGCATGTCCCATGGGCACCAGGGACTTTTTGACATCCCCTAGACCCTCCTCTTGCTGTGTGGGAAGGGACCCACGGTTGCAGGGAGGAGGGAACCGTCCTTGAACAAGAAGGACATTGAGCACCGGGACACCCCGGAACAGGGCCTGGAATTGTTCTGCCCCAGCCATTACCATAATCATCCCGGGAATGTGAGTAAATGCATCCTGCCCCACGCGCCACAGCCCGGCACCCCCATAATACTTGGAGAGGGTGCAGGCCAGGGCCTGGTGGGTGTTGGGGTGGGAGAGGGGGGTCTGAGGGTTTCTCTGGGATGGATGGATGGTCCTGGTGGTCATTGCCCACCACCCTAGTGCCCGACCCCAGCCAGCCGGGCGCGTGAGCTGACTGCTGATGAGGCTGCTGTGGTTAATGATTGCCAGGTCCTGGGGCTGCCACCGGGGTGGTGACATGTGCGTGTCCCCCCACACACGCCCTGTGTCCCCCTCATCAATGGCTGCTGTTGTTGGTGCCGTGGTGGCGTTCCCGGATTCCCCCTGCGGAGAGGCGGGGGTCAGGCCTGGCAAT
>NW_009913639.1:0-856 GCF_000696875.1 Nestor notabilis | reverse complement strand
CTCTCCTTCCGCAGGGAGCCACCGGATTCCCGGGAGCTGCCGGCCGAGTGGGACCTCCCGGCCCCAACGTGAGTCGGGAGCAGCCGGGATCGCTCGGGGGAAGCTGGGATTGGTCAGGAGCAGTTGGGATCACTTGGGAGCAGTTGGGATCATTCAGGAGCAGCTGGGAACACTTGGGAGCAGATGGGATCACTTGGGAGCGGTTGGGATCACTCGGGTGTGGTTGGGATCACTCCGGAGCTGTTGGGATCACTTGGGAGCTGTTGGGATCAGTTGGGTGTAGTTGGGATCACTCAGGAGCTGTTGGGATCACTTGGGAGCAGCTGGGATCAGACAGGTGTAGTTGGGATCACTTGGGAGCGGTTGGGATCACTTGGGAGCGGTTGGGATCGCTCGGGAGATGTTGGGATCGCTTGGGAGATGTTGGGATTGCTTGGGAGCAGCTGGGATCGCTTGGGAGATGTTGGGATTGCTTGGGAGCAGCTGGGATCACTTGCGAGTGGCCAGGATCACTTGGGAGCAGTTGGGATCGGTCGGGAGCGGTTGGGATCAGTCGTGTGTAGTTGGAATCACTCGGGAGCAGTTGGGATCACTCGGGAGCAGCTCTGGAACAGCGGGGTTCACTGTGGATCAGTTGGGATTGCTCAGGGAGCAGTTGGGATCACTCGGGAGCAGCCGGGACCACTTGGGATCAGTTGGAATCGCTCTTGGAGCCCTGAGCGGTGCCGGCCGTGACCAGCGGCAGCGCCTCCTCCGCGGCACTCAGCGCATCTCTCCCCCTCCAGGGTAACCCGGGCCCCCCCGGTCCCCCCGGCTCCGCTGGCAAAGATGGTCCCAAGGGTGCTCGCGGTGATGC
>NW_009913638.1:0-39432 GCF_000696875.1 Nestor notabilis | reverse complement strand
TTAAAATAAGCTCCTTCCCCATTCCCGGCTGGCGAGTCTGCCCGCACCCACACGTGCGAAAGCTAGGAGATAAGGAGTTAAAATCGAGGGAAGGTCCCGGGGGCACTGGCAGTCCCTTCATCAAATCTACCAGAATTTGCACCATAAAGACTCCTGGACCCGGTTGTGACAGGTCGGATTTCTGTCATTAAAGCCAATTCCTTAGGACCTTTTGACCAAAAGACCTCGAATCTCACCACTGAAATTACTTCTGACACAGCCATGTCCTAGTAGGAGACTAACGCTATGGCAATTAAATATTCCCTTTAATATTTACAAAAAGAAAGCACCACTATAAAAATTCAAAGTGTCAGGTTTGAATATTATTTTAAAATAATGATAGTAATATAAGTGAAGCTTTTTTCTTTTCCCAGACACTTCTGGGGGTGGACTGCTACATGAGCTTCCTCCTGCCTAGCAGATATGGTGTGGTTATTTTTGTATTGTCTGTCATTCCCTCACATTTATAGAAATTATCAATTACATAATTTTACATGGTCAAACAACTACATGTGAACCCTTCATTCAGATGAAGTTTTGTAGGGTTTCCTGGATTTAATTCCTGTTGCCTTACACAGCCTTTTTCTGCCTTGACTTTGTGTTCCTGCGTCAAGCAGAATGCGTGTTTTGATACTCATGAAAACCCCTTGGTTAAAACCCCATTGTTGAGAGCTGCAGCTACTGGCTTTTCTTTGGTTGCACTTGGGCTGTGGTCCCATCATCAGAAATGCTGCCACTGCACGTGGCAGGATCCCCAAGCAGTACCAGTGATCCAAATGAAGAGTAGGCATATCCTGGATTTCTGCTGAATTGAGAGTATATAATAAAGAGCTGCTTTTGCTAGCAGTGCTCTTGCTGCCTGCAAGAGAACAAGTGATACCTGATAGCATGGAGAAGAGACGGCTCTACAGAGACCTTAGAGCAGCATTCCAATTCCTGGAGGGTGCCTACAAGAAATCTGGAGAGGGACTGTTTACAAGGGCATGGAGTGATAGGACGAAGGGAATAGCTTTAAGCTGAAAGAGAGTGGATTTAGTTTAGATATTAGGAAGAAATTCTTGACTGTGAGGGAGGTGAGGTGCTGGCACAGGTTGCCCAGAGAAGCTGTGGCTGCCCCGTCCCTGGCAGTGTTCAAGGCCAGGTTGGACGGGGCTCTGAGCAACCTGGTCTGGTGGAAGGTGTCCTTGTCCATAGCAGGGGGTTGGAACTAGATGATCCCTTCCAGCCCAAACCATTCTGTGATTCTGTGATACAGACCAAAACCCAAAAGCACGATGTCAACAAATCGAAAACATTTTACCAAGTTAGAAGTGTCAGACTGGGTTTATGTCAGGTTTGAATCATGTGACCACTGATATTTTTGTTACTGGGGGGCACTAAATTTGGATTTCCTGCATCTTTGAACCACAGTCTTGTGTCCTTTCTTCGAGAAGAGGCATGTTTATCCAAGTATTTCTTCTTCTTTCCATAGTCCCTTTACTTAATAATGTTGGGAGGGTTTTTTAATTGTTTTTCTAAAGAAAAATGTGACTGTGCATGTGAATTTCTAAACATTATAAAATAGAGATCTCCACTCATTCTTTGCTCACAGGGCAAAGCTTCCAGAAGATGCCTTCGGGGCATGCAGGCTGAGCAACTGCACTGCCTGAGGCAGGTTCAGAGGAGAAGGACAGGACCCTGTGGCTGCTCAGCCCAGCAGGCACCAACAAGGAGCAGGTGCTGAAAACTGTCCCAAGAGTTGCTGGGCAATACACAGCCAGGAAGGAGGTTTCGAGGCAATGAAGTGGTTTAGAAGCCATAGTTCTACTTTTAAGACATTACTCTGTCACTTACTCTCCTAGCCTCTGCCATTTCTTTAAAGAAACCAGGGCTTTCAAGTGCTATGGAATGAAATAAAACTCCAGATGATTGTGTGTCATCCATGTCTTAAATCTTACCTACTACTTCTGATGTCCAGTGTTCACTCCTAGCTTTTCCATTATGATTGAAAAAAATACAAGCATCGAGCCTTAACATTGTAATTGTGATCCTCGGGATGATTTTTTGCCAGCACTGGAATTCTGCAAAATTGCAGGTCAGAGGAATAAAGCAGTAGATTGGTCTACTCTGCAGTCCACAATAAGCCATTTTCTAACCTTTTTTTTTTTTAACTTGTAGTGCCATCTCTTTGAATGTGAGTAAAAATTCCTTAGGACTGAATGTGGGATTTTTCAGGGTCCTGCAAAAGTCATAAAATCCCAGCTGCTGGTTTGCATTTGCTCCAGAAACATGTTTCAAAATGAGGCATTATTCCTAGTTTTTTTCTATGTATCACTGGCTTCTCAGGCATAACATTCAACAACGTTCACATCATCGAGTGGAATATGTATGCTTCTCCTTGTGTTATGCAAGACTTTACAAAGGGTTTACCCTTTTAGGCAATGATACCGTGTAATACCCATTTCTGTGCCACAGGAAAAGCTTGCATGCGTGCCTAGCTCAAGTTAATTTAATTGCATTCTTTTACTCACATGAGCTGTTTTACACTGAACAATGCTTCTGTGTATCCCAGTGCTAGTAATGGAAGAAAGGGGTCACCTGAGTTAGATGGGCATTTTGTGCTGAATATATCACACTGGCAGCATGTAAACTTCCTGCCAGTTCTTTTCTGTCTACAGCTTTTTCCCCCAGAGAATTTTAAATGAATCGAATCTTGATTTTCAAGGAAGCATCCTGCTAGTTAAAAGCTGAGGACGAGCTCCTTGCTCAGCAACCTGTCAAAGTTCACCCTGTTGTCTCCAGAAGACAGTACTAGAGAATAGCCCATGCAAAACAAACGCAGTTTGCCCCCTGAAATTCCCAAGGTGGATATGCTTTCTTCATGTGCCTTTCCTGCATATTTCATTTTGATGCTTGTCTGCATCAAATTCTGATAAATGTATTTACTTACTCTTTCTGGCAAGCGACCTGCAGCCATGAATACTATTAATGACACTCAGCACACTTTGGGAAGCCCATTATCGGAAAGCCAGCTGCTATTTCAGGCACATTAGTTGTACCCATTATCCACACACAAGTCACACGATTGATTGTCTTACACGTACTCACTAGCCCATAAAAAATGATTTGCCAGTACTGGACCAGTCATGAACTTACAGCAGTTAGGGGTCACCAGCTCTACTGGCAACCGTTCCTACTGCAGGGAATAAGTGTCCCATTCCTGGAGGCTTAGGGCCAGATCATGAAATCTATCTGCCTCCTGGGGTGGAAGACTTGGGGCCACTGCTTGTCACCTAGTTCTCCAGGCTATGGAAAACTACAATCCTTCTCCTGAATAGACCTTACACCTGAAAGGCTAATCTGTGCAGGATCCAGCATCTCACAGAACGTGCCTGATGCACGAGCTATTGGCAAGCATAGTCAGCTGGAATGAACAACAGTGAGATGGAAGGAAGGAAAAAGACCTAGAATGCAGTTTTAGGAGTGCCTCAAGTAAGGCTAGAGCTGAGTTCAAGCCATTGACACTTTACAGGGACAGAAAAGATGGACTCACTTATACACCATAAGAAATAATTCCTAAAATGGCTGCAAGTTTTTGAGAGACTACATGCCCCAGCATCCCTAACACCAAATCTTTCTAACTGTAGCGTGAGGGAGGAATAGCATTCAAAAGTTATGAGCAGGCTCTGCACTAGGAGTATGAAAGACTTGATGTTGTGCTGGCAGAGGCAGGAGAGTTGGAACATGAAAGCACATGGCCATGTAGATGTGCTCCAGGTGCCTTTCAAGAATGGGACCTCACCTGCTTACATGCATTTACAGTTTTGAAGTTTTACCCCAAATCTTAAAGAACAGGTTTTCACTTTCTGTGTGCTTTAACAAAAGCCATAAAGCTGATGCTCAGCTAGAGTGCCTATCAGAAAAATTTTGGTCACCTTTTTAATTTTTTGAAATGTAGATTAAATTCAGTCTTTTAGGGAAATTCAGTATCATTAATGCAAATTTATGTGAATGACACTATTATCTGCATCTCCTACAATATACAGAACACTGAGCTGATCAGAGAGAACCTTTTCTTAAGGTATTTGAGATAATGTAATGATCTTACAGAATGTGTTTGTAACCCTTACACCAGACAAGGAGGAAAACCTGTAATTATACTTTACAGCAGCAAAGACTGTTACATAAATTGTTTAAAACATTCAAAGAACATGCAGATTAGAGAGGTATAATAAGTATTTTATCATGAATTTTCTACAAAGAAGACATACTATTTAATATTAATTACTACTATTATCCAATGCTAACAGCTCTGATCCAGAAGAGGATGTACGACATACTGTAACTTTAATGATATGGTTAGTTCCACCAATCGAGTGAAAAAAGCTTTCCTGGATCAAGCAATCTGGTGGGTTCTGCATAAAGCTATGCTCACACTGACATTCAGAGATTCATACTCTCAATTTAAAATGAAAAGCGGAAGGTGTGATATGGAATAAACTAATATGAAATACCTGTATCTGTGCCTATTATGTTTCTCCTTTGGACTGTGGTAAGGTGTGGTTTCTTGATAATAAGCACAATCCATTCTTAAATCTTTTTGTTCTCAAACTAGAAGCTAGTAAGTATCTCACTTTAACCATTGTGCATGAAGCAGTACTACTTCAGAGCTAAAACTAGCAGCATGTTTCAACTTCATTGTAAAGTCTCACTACTACTAGGTAGTACTGCTGGCTTTTTTCAGACTTAGAAAGTGCAAAAAAAGGTCACAAAATATTGATTTCATTTACAAAATGAATTAATTGAACCATTTTATATATGTACATTGTCCTGTTCATTTATAAATATATGCAAGTTGAATAATGATTTATGAGAACTAGTTGGTAATCAGAATTTTAGAAGAGTATTTTTATTTTTTAAAAAACCCTATGAAGATTCTGTGTTTTGCTTATATAAGCAAAATACTTGCATGCACTATTTTCCTTAAATTTGATTGATTGTCATTTACTCACTGATCAGATGACTCTGAAAAGGAATGTTGGATTTCTACAGCAGAAGTAAGTCTCTTCTTAGTTTGACCAAAGTAAGTAATCATCCAGACGCACTTGGGAAGTATCTATTTTTGAATCCACTGCATTTTACTGCCAGCACTCTTCAAATATAGTAGTAATAATAATAGTAGTAACAATTATTACAATTATTTGCAGTACATTTGTTAAGGGTTACATTTAAGGATCTTAAATATCCTTTCCTTAGCCCTGGTTTGGACAACAAAATGTTCAACTGTTAATATTAAGAATTTGTACTTCGGTTATTCAATCGGGGTTGCACCCATGCAAACCTATTAAAGTTAACTGGACAGAAAATAACGGGCCATTAATTACTCCTGTTAGCCATTTATGATGTGATTATTTTTAGCTGACTTCTTGATTTTTCAATATGTACTGGGAACTCGAATTTTCCTGCTTCCCCTCTTGTTGTCACCCCCTGCTAAAAAGCTTACAACACATGTACTTACTGTAGATTTGGTTTTGATTTGAACATTTAGGTGCCTCTTTGTAATTAATATGATCAGTTGTAATCACGAGCATTTTTTTTAGCCATCAGAATAGTAATTTACATTTGCATAGGAAATCCAAAGCAGTTCACAAACTACTGGTATAACTGTTTATAGTTACTAAAAGTTAAAAAAGGTGATTTGTACGTTTAAAGGGAATAAATTGAAACTGACTTTTTTTTAAATGAAGGATGGAAAAACAAATTTAGAACTAAAAGTAGCTGTTACCATGACACAGTCAAAATGTTTAGGGGAAAAAATACCACTGACTTTAAAATAGCAGTGGGTTTTTGAGAAACTTGAACTGTTGGGGAACTACGTGATCATTGCTCAATGGAGACCAAGCCATGGAAGGAGCCAGGTGGTCTCAGTTCCCTTGGAAAAAGAGCAGGAAGAGGCTACCCAGCCTGCTGCTGAACAGAGCCTTTGGTGCTAGAAACCTTGTTAAGGGATGGTCTGGAAAAGGAAGAAATGCAAGACAGTGATGATCAAGTAACATACACCTGTTGGAGAAAATGACACCTCTATGGCAGCCAATGCAAACATGATACTTTGAACTTTCTCTTGTATAATGTAGTAAGTAGAATGATATCAAATATTTTAATAAAACTCCCTAGCTAGTAATTTTCACTGCGATACAGCTTGAGGGTAGCATGGTATTATGCTACTTGGGAAAGAGCTTTTTCTTTTCCAGCCTATTCATTGCTTTCTCTCCTACAAGGCTCCTGTACAGAAATAGCAGAAACTTCCTCAAAGCCTTTATAAGAACAAAGACTGACTCAAAAAAAAAAAAAAGTCCTTTGATGCCCCTTTGTGACCAATAGGACTGATTACAGACACCAACACAGTGTGAGAGCAAAGTCTCAACAACAAAGAACTTGAAATTGCACAAATAAGGGGTTCTGCAGTTTTATAATGCAATAGTCTCATTAAATAAAGTCTAACAGAACCAGCTCAGAAATTGCAGCTAACTCTATGTGTAGATCTACAAATCAGCTATTATAAGCAATTAAAAAGTTTCAGTCTTCCCCCGTGGCTTGTAATGCACCTTTACACTGAATGTGTTCTGGGGGAAAACACCCCATTTCAGATTTACCAAAACAATAGCCTCCAGGGCCTTGGAAAGAAATCCAGTGTTACACTTCACCATACAAGTATTCTGAGGGAGGGAATCATCTAGGGGAGCATTCATGCCCGCCACTCCGAGGGGGGGGCCTCCTCCCCCCAGCCACTCCTGACCCATCTCCTTGAGATGTCACAGCCCATAGCTGGTCAGGTCATTGCTTTCATACCCAGCTATTAGCTAAAACTGCCTGAAAAGGTCTGTACCATCTTCCAAGACACCTCCCAGCACCCATAGGTAATGCATGCCATTTACTTGCAAAGCAGTTTTCTAACTCAAATTATGTTGAGTAGTATTGCAGATAACACTATCAGGGTGCTTGCTATGGCACAAATACAGGTAACTTAGACGTATGCTTGTGATCATGTAAGCACTCACGTTAGCCATGCCACCTGCCATGTTCTTAACTTTAAAAAAGGAAATTCGTGGGGGCAGTGAGAAGGAGCCACCAAGCAGAGGATCCTGTTCTGCTTGCATGTCACCTTCTTGCTCCTCCCAGATCAGTGAGGCTCTGAGATGCTTCTTCAGAGTCTGAAAAGAGGAGATGTTGAACTCCTTCACACTCCTGAGAGAGAAAAAAAGAGGGAATCAGTGGAAGATACAGTTAACAGAGTGAGATAATAGTAATGCTGCTACCATAGGAGGTCTTCCTATGGTAGCACTTCTGTGTGATTGCTGACTGTGTCTAGCCCGCACTGAATTGGGCAGGTGCTGAGGATACCAAATCTAGCCTAGGGCTGTGAGGGAAGCAACTGCCCCTTGCAGTAGCAGCTAGCATCGGGACCGTATGACAGTGATTTGTAGCATAGATTTCTTTCACAAAAAAAACCCACAACAGAGCATACAAGCTCACTATAAATTTTCAGAGCATTCACCAAGCTGAAGTTCTTGGATTTGCTTTACCCTGACTGAAGCAATGAATCTTTAAGGTGCTGCTGTAAAAGCACAGGTTGCAATTGCTAATTCACACAAGAACTGTAACTGCATGAAAGATAAGAAAGTAAACAGTCTACCGTGATAAAGCAAGTCCAGTATGGTGTGGGTTCACCATACATCTTACTCCATCTTTTTCTTTACTACATGCATCAGATTTTCTTTGTAGTAATTTATACCAGTTGCAAATTCTGGTTTTGAACAAAAGGCAGCTGGCAGCTGTTTGCTATGTGTGTAATTATGATTGCTCTCATGCCATGAACATACTACTTACTGAGTGTATTTCAAGATGTGATGGGTGGTACTTGTTTTACTTTGCTCGCAGCAATGGCATCTTCTTTTAATGAAGTGCAGCAGGGGAGGCTTTACTCACCATATCCTGCCTGCAGTGCACTGGTTTCCACGTGTGCTGCTCTCCTTTCCTAAAGGCAACAAAGTTCTCACAGGAGGGGAGGCTTCAGGGGTGTGTGGGTATTGAGGACATGGGAGAGCCAACAAGAACCGAGCATGCAATCCTGCCAAAATGCTGTAGGCTCAGGAAGCAGGCTCCTGGGGGATCCAGGCCTTAGAGGTTACTAAAGGAAAGATTTCTTCTAGGATCTGGAGGAGGTTTTATGGGACTTCTTACAGCCCAGGAGGTCTTCCCTGGACTGAGAGCAGGCTTGAAGGAAAAATCTCACATGGCAAAAATGCAGTTGGCAGGCAAATCAGGGAAACTGTTTACAACCCCCTGAACCAACGTTTCATCTTAGCCAACAGCTTGTTATTTGGAAAAAAAGTTTGCAGCTGCAGTTTCTGTTCAAACAAAACGCTGCATTTAAAATCTGAAAACCATTTTTGTGCATTTGGATGTTCTCTTTCAAGAGGTGATGAAGATGGATTAACCTTGGACTCCTGGCTGTTTTAGGTCCTATTATAAATAGCAAACAAAACACAGATTGTAAAATCATAGAATGGTTTGGGTTGGAAGGGAACTTAAAGATCATCCAGTTCCAATCCCTGCCATGGGCAGGGACACCTAGCACTGGACCAGGTTTCTGCAAGCCCTGTCCAGCCTGGCCTTGAACACTGCCAGGGATGGGGCAGCCACAGCTTCTCTGAGTAACCTTCTTCCAGTGTCTCACCACGCTGACAGCAAAGAATATCTTCCTAATACACAATCTAAATCTACCCTCTTTCAGTTTTCTAATTCTATCCTCTTTTCAGATGCTCAGAAATTCTAGTAATAGCATAGAGATAGAAATAGTAATAGAAAGTGGTCTAGCTATTGAAATACCTAATAAAATAAAATGAATTAGAAAATAGGACCTATATGTAAAAGATATTGGAAAACTATTGTTGCTGGAATTTTAATTCTGGAGGTTTGATTTCCATGCTATAGTACAATTTCTTTCAGGCTGTTTCGTTCCTATTTGCCGAACTTGCAAATCTTATCCAGTGTCTGAGAAATAAAACCAAGAAGCTTGTATTAAAGTTCCAATGAATGATGAATTATAAGCCCAAAGTGGTTGCAGTTTGTGGATAGGCATATAATGTCATTGAACAGCTGGGAGCCAATAAGAATGGTAATTTTCCTAAGTCAGTGCATGAATATGCAGGATGCTTCTCCATAGACTGCTGAAATACCAAGAGTACATAATCACACTGGGAAAAAATACTTTACTTAAATGCTGTACATGAACTGTTGACATGCTTTACTCCATGCTAGACAATTAAAGGAAAACAGAGCAAATAAAGAACATTCACTGTGAAATTATTTTGTATTTTGCAAAATGGCAACAAATGTGTTCCTCCTGCATTGTTTAAAAAATAGGAAACATCCACTAGAAAATCTTGAAAATGAATACTGACAGTGCATTTAATGTATTTCAAAAAAGCACATTCTATGTATTATGTCTATTCTACAAATATAATTTAAGTCGATGAAAGATACATAAATGAATACATCCCCTATAACTGTATGCGTACCTGAATTTTCTGTGTTCTTTAAAATATATTGAGCTTTTCCTTAATGAACTATAGGCTGCATGTCAGGAATGTTTGAGTTTGGATGTTTCAGATCCTACTATTTTCATGTGTGAGCTTGTTCTGCAATACCTGAATATATAAAGTACTTCTGTGGTGAAAATTGAGGGAATTCCACATGGAAAATTAGTTTAATATCTTCTATCAGGAAAGGCAAAAGCATGTGGTTAAGTGAGAATTGCCTCTCAGTAATTATGGAAAATAACTTTGAAAAGTAAAAGTGAAAATGACTGTTGTAGAGTGCTAAAGAGTTAACAAGAGTTCAAAAGTATAATGTTCAGTTCTGCCCTTCCCCTTGTCTCCTCCCTTCTTCTGTCCTTCTTGCCAAGTACGTGCTTCCCCACCCCTGTCCATCTCTGTCCCTTCAGCCTCACCTGCCCCAGGGCCCAGTGTCCTTCTCCTTGGTGCTAAAAGCCCTTGGCTCGGTGGTGTCAAAAGGCACATCATGAGCTGAGAAGGAAGCAGAGGAAGCTGGGGGAGGCTATCATCTTCCCAGTCCTATTAACAAAACCCTCTGTATTCTTGGTTCTGATGCTAAGACCAACACTGGTGGACTGGAGGCACTGGTGCTGGGTCCCCACATAGCACAGGACTCACTGAAGGTTTTATTTGACATGACTGGGTGAAGCGGGCAGCAAGTGTACAGGTGTCCACCATGCCCAGGAGGACTGTTTTGCTTTCTTTATAATCCATCAGAAGAAAATGAAGGCCCCCAAAAGCTTCCCTGTAGCCCTCTGTGGCTGTAGCACATGAGCAACATGATCTGTCATAAATTCCTGTACATCAAAGCAATATTAGCACTGGGGCTCTGCATATTTTTTTTTCCTTTGGAAAGAATTTGACTAGGCTTAGTATGGCCTGGATTTGTCAAAGCACAACCTCTGTTCATTGTGCAGGTGTTTACACTGATGTAAATTAAACATGGTGTAAATTAAACATGGTGAAAATTAAATGCAATGCTGCTGAATTAGAGTAAAGTTTGCACGTAGGGAATAACACAATAGCCATTTTAAAGAAAAATGAGTTTGTAAAAGAAAACCGTGTGGAATCCTTATTTTCTTTTAAAACGGGAAGGTTAACTGCTATTCAATTATTCTTAAAGCATATATTGTTCTATGTCAGGTTCACTTCCAGGCAGCTTGATTGGCAGTTCTTTACTTATCCATACTGAGAACTATGGGAATGCCTTTGGATTAACAAGGCCATCAAGGCATCTGATTACTGTCTGCATTACTGATTTTAGTACTCAGAACAGATGAAAATATGGCTGAAAATGTTTAAAATATGATAAAAAGCATTTAATAAATACCTCCTAAAATTTTACATTAATATGCATACTGCATAATATTTTGAAAATGGAATCTGACTTGTTTTAAACTTGTTTGTGGTGTCTTTTTATTCCCAGTTACGATTTACTGTTTCAGATACAATGATAACTTTGTAAGTAAGACATGCCCTTAATTCATGTACACAGTCAGTGGATACTTCTCTGAATAGCAAAGTATGAATTTGCCTCTGAGGTTGCTTCTTTCAGAAGCCGTATCACATCTGATACAGGCAACATGGTTTGCCACTCCTAAGGCAAAAAACAAATGTTCAGAATACACTGATCTCTCTTGGCTAAGAGCCACACTTCCAATTTATCAGGCATCCTTTTCACTAATGGGTTAACCCTTATAGACAGTTAATGTTCACTCTGCTTCTGCTGGAATACATTTAAGATAAAATATTTATACCACTCCATTGGAATGAGCATTAAAAAGGCAAGGTTGTTCAAAATAATGGTCTAAAAAAAGAGTAAAAATGAGAACCCAAAATAGGCTAATAAAATCCTTCTCAAAATGCAGCTATCCAAGGGAAAAAAACCAAGTATTTTTTAATACCTGATGAAGAGGAAGATTTGGTATCACTGGTCAGCAACAAGCTAGAACACGTTGACAAGTACAAAGTGACTCATAAGAGACTGCATGGATTTAAAAGGGTAAACCATGGTTAGCAAAATAGATTTCATAAGAAGGAGACACAGAAGAAATTAATGACTGAGTGCAGACAGTTTGGCTCTCACCGCCTTCTTCCTGATCTCATATATATATATATACACACACACACATATATGTGTATATATATGTATATGTATTTATAGTTTGAAAGATGAAATAACTTCTAGCCTGAGTAATTTTGCTGATAAAGGTATTCAGAAGAACACTTGACATTTTCATATGTAATCACTGGGAGGAACAGGACAGACCCTCAGGGTATGTCCTGCACTTCCTGCACTCTCCTGCAAACAGGGAATTCTTAATGGTGAGTGATATAAAAGTCTGTGAATAGATCCCAAATACTCAGCCTGGCACCTTATCATGACCCCCGCACCTTTAAAAGATAATCAGATCGAAATGTCTATACCGTCTCCATTACCTACCCATGTGTGAAGTCAGCTGATAGGGATTGCACACATGCACAGAACTGTTTCTTCAATGAGCTTTGAGTAAGAACAGGAGTTTCTCTTGTAGTGTAAAATTGGTAAAAGTCTTCAACTGGAATAATATTGCTCTCTGTTGTCTATACTCCTACACTAGCCATGTGATGGGTGCCACTTTTAATGATTGGGCATTCACAATTTCTCAGGGCAACCTGTTCTAGTGTCTCACCACCACAAATCAGAGTCTCAATAAATAATTCAGACTTAATGTGCCTTCCCTTCCCATTTAGGCCCAAGCCTGTAGGATAAATGCAACTGGAAAAGGGGTTGGTCTTACCATTGGCAATGCTGGACCCTTCCTCGCAACTATGCATCTGTAGAAAAGAGAAGGCCTGCTCACACACAGGGCTCATCACTGCAGATCACTGCTCCTGGAATTTAGGGACTCATACTACCAGACAGGCTCTGCTGGCAATTCTTTTCAAGAAGTCCTAAGCCCCATAATCAGGATATCCCAGTGCAAGTAGGTAGCAAAGACAGGTGACTACTTTTCAGTTTCTAGCATTTTCAATTTCTGCTATGAATTTACAAATGTGTGTATGAAACTGAAGGAAATAACATACTTTTTTCAGCAGTTAATGTCAGTGTAAAATTCAGTGCTGTGCTGCTGCACAAATCATAGAATCACAGAATGGGTTGGGTTGGAAGAGACCTTCAAAGATCATCTAGTCGAACCCCCTGACATCTTCAACTAGATCAGGTTGTTCAAAGCCCCATCCAATGCTCAAAGCCAGATGTAACCTGACTTTAAACACTTCCAATGATGGGGCATCCACAGTTTCTCTGAGCAATCTGTTCCAGTGCCTCACCACCACAAGTCAGGGTCTCAACACATAACTTAGGCTTAATGTGCCTCACACTGTTAATAGTTTCCAATTTACTGCATCTCCAAAAGCAGAAAGCTGTTCTGTTGGTTTAAAAGGGAGAAGCCAATGAAAGACCTCCCAAAGAGAAAATGAGATGTATACAGTAGATGGGTAGGCAGACAAAGCAGATAGATGGATAGCTAGCTACACTATAGCTGTGGCTCAGGCAAGGTCCGCTCTTTCCAAACTCTTAGTGACTTCTGCAGAACACAAGTATCAGTCTTCTAACTGAATAGGTGTAATAATGTGATTGATATGGAATCTGTACACTGGCAATAGCCAGGGGAACACTGGTGGAGCACTAAATGGGAACAATGGAAAAAGTTCTTCTAAACCACTTTAGCAACATCATCAAAACAAACACATTAACCTAAATGCTAGCCATATGTTAACCAGCACTCCTCTGTATCCTTCAAAAACAGAAACCTGGAAGAATAAGCAAGAATAGGGGTTTCATGGCCTTCTTTTCAACACTGGTTAGCTTTTGGATGACTTTGTCATCTAACTGGAAATGTAAGAGCTGCAAAATGGGAGAGAGAATAGTGGAAATACACTAGTGAGTTTACTAGTGAGGTAAAATAATCGAGGTGATAGCAGTTATTGTATAAACCTCAAGATGTGATCTAATCATCTATCACAACCTAAGCAGGATTGGGCTGCACTGGTACTTAACTCCCATATGCTTACTGGAAACAGTTGATGATTCAATAGGTGTAAGTGTCTCTTCTGACTCATTTAGAGAAACAGATCACAGCAAGGCTTTAGAAGGAACTTATATATATTTACTACCAATTAACATAATAGAGTTTTAATTTCAGAGAAAATATTTATATGTTTTTTGTCTACTAGACTGCTGCAGTTTCATAGGAATATGGTATTTTTCACACCTCGTCTTAAGATTTCTATAGCATTTTTGAGATATTAAATAGAAGCTGTATTTTATGTCAGAAGTGGTTCTGACTTCAGGGCTGTGCAAAGTCATTCTCACATAAATGCCATGAGCTTTACACACTTAACACACTTAAAAAGTACTATTTAAAATTGATGAGACTCCTGTGAGACAGCAGCAAGGTTTTACTCAGAGTTTATGCAATCACGATGAAAATCTCCTAAGTAGACACTAAACAGCTGGGCCATGCATCAATAAATCACATGTAAAATCTGTATTCTCTTGGCTGGCAAATGAACTGCATTGGAATGAATTTCACCCTCTGAATATAACATCCCTTGGGAACGAGCTCAATAAAGTTTTTATGTTAATATATAATTTTAACACTATTACAACAATACAAATTATCAGTTAGTGAAGTAAGTGTAATTAGAGACACCCAGACGTCATGGAAGAACATTTTGTGGGAACATAGACTGCAAGTCTTGGGTATTCTGTTGAGCATAATGCATTGTTACATTGGAGAAAAGGTAATAACTCATTTTACATACTGGAGATAATGTAGATAATGTGATGGAGGGGAAATAAATGGACCACATAAGTCTGCTACACAATGTAAGGAATTTTGCCGAGAGATAAAGCCCTCCTGGAAATAGCACTACATCAGTTAACAATAGAAGAAATCTGGATATAGCAAAGAATTTTTTTTTTAAATACTAATCAAATATATTGTATACTTAAAAGTGAATGTGATTTCGTCAGTCTTTTATGTATCCAGACATTAGAGTGGCAGCAAACATCTGTGTCTAAGAATGACTTAAACAACCAGCAAAGATGTTAAAGTTTGTACAGTTTGGCACCAGAGCAATGAAGTCTGTCTTGAATACATGTATTATTAAATAGTCTGACTCAGACAAGCTGAAGAAAAGAGGGATGGCTGACATCTGAAATTCCTCTAGGTGTTTATGCTTGGACATGAAGGCCAAATTTCTGCCATGTAATGAAGTACCTGAGTTACAGCTACCTGAGCCAGCAGGTCCCCAAGCCGTAGCCCAGCACTATACAGAGGCAGCAGTTCAAAGCTCAGGGGATTTTGGATGTGTTTGCAGAGCATGTTAACTCAGGGCAGTGCCATGCCACTGCAGCTACACATTTCCAGATCTGAAGGACTTCTGTGTGTTTCCACACAACAGACTCTTCTATTTCCTTATCAAGTTAACTCAAGAAAAGCCAGTCTGGATGTCTATGAGTGATGGTGTAAATGTGGCCAGAAATCTTGGTCTTGTCACAAGATAAGCCTTGCTGCTATTTCTTACCAAATTATCTGACAGGGAGTTGTGTGAAAGAGAAATGTAAATATATTCATAGAAACACAGTCATAGAATGGTTTGGGTTGGAAGGGACCATGAAGATCACCTAGTTCCAAACTCCCTGCCATGGGCAGGGACACCTTCTTCTAAACCAGATTGCTCAAAGCCCTGTCCAGCCTGGCCTTGAGCAGTGCCAAATATTGTTCACAGTATTTCTAGAATCATCATGAAAGGCGAAAGATGTACATGATCTGAAGAGAAAGCAAAGTATTTAGCATGTACTTTCCAATGCTTTTCAATTTAGGGTACCCCCTTTTAAATATATCAGGTGACAAAATTTGTTTTTCTATTTATGGTTTTCCTAACCATCAGTCAAGTTAGGTATCTTGTGCTTGCTATGTAGGTAACTTTCACTGAAGAACAGTGATCCAGTTTTTGGATCCTGCAATGTATACTTGGTGAAGGGTCTGATTGTATTCCAATGCATGCCCTCAGCTGCTCTAAATCTGTATGTTTTACAACCAAACTGTTTGACTGCATATTTCTAGGCTTCCTGTTGAATGCAGTGTCTTACTATGACACCTACTCCAGGAGTTTTCCAGAACCTGGTGGTGCAATCCTGGTGTGACACAAAGTGGTAAAAGCGGGGGCCCAGTGATGACTGTCATGGAGAAATTTAGCTCCAGATTATGGAACAAAGCCCCCGATACAGGAAAAGTGCTTGGTGTTTCTGAACTAAACAAATGTGCCAACTATTTCCCCAACAGATAACTGCAGGGGTTAGCTGCTAAGTTGTTTTAAATCCAGAAGACACTGGCAAATAAACAGTAATTTTTGTTTCTCTTTTCACTCAGATGATGTGGTGCAACCAGAACCTTAAAATGGAGTTGGAGCTGGAAAGGATTTGGGGCAGCTAGAGAAACTCTTGGTGATGTGAAGGCTGTACAAGCAAATGCCTTAGGGCTGAAATTTGTATGAACTAAAGGCTGCAATATGGGAACAAGATTCACTGAAAGTACAGGCACTGTCACTGTAGAATCATAGAATCATAGAATAGATGAGGTTGGAAAAGATGTTAAAGATCAGCAAGTTCAACCATTACCCCAGGACTGCCAAGACCACCACTAAACCGTATCACTGAGGGCCTCATCTACATGGTCTTTGAACACTTCCACTGATTCCACCACTTTCCTGGGCAGCCTGTTCCAATACCTGATTACCCTCTCTGTGAAGAAATTTTTCACCATATCCATTCTAAACCTTCCCTGGCACAGCTTGAGGCCGTTACCTTTTCCCCATCCTTAGAAACCAGCCAATACTGTGGAAAGCAGCCAGAGCAGAAAAGGAAGCAGTCTGTATTTATAAGCCTAATAAGTAAGCATAAGACTTTGGGACTAATTTAAGAGAGCGATAGGGAATAACGTGCCAAACCCAGTTTTCAACCACTTCACAGCATCATTTTTTTTTTAGAAACTGGAAGTTTCATCTTTGTGCTTGGTGTGTAAATAAAGATATCAGCAAAATGCAGAGCTTTAGAGGCATGTGGATATTATGGCCACTATCATCCTTTTCTCACGTTACTGGAAAGCAGGTATTTTATCCAGATAATATATTAACAGATGATATGTCCTGTTCTCACATCAGTGTCTGAGCAGATAAGACAGTTCCTTTCCATTTGGTACAGAGGATTCCACAAAGGTCTAAAAATGATGAGAGGTTTTGGCGTTGGGTTTTTTTTCTTTCCAGTAGTAAAGTTCATAATAAAAAACATCAGTCTTGTGTAGATTTGGGTGAGGTTTTGCTGGAACATAATCACACCGGAAGACTGGATTTGTAAGACAAGTGATTTGTGATATTTTCATAAAATATGAAAAGTTAAGCAAAGGGTGGGTGTTGTCTCCACATCTTGATCATTTGCAAACTCGAGGAAGGGAAAGAATAATGTGCAAACAAGGCAACTGTGACAGAGAATATATTCCAATAGTTATGTCGTGTAGTATACTGAATGAATTTAATGCACAGCTTCAATAGCATTTTCAGTAATTGATGGTACATTCTATATTAAGGGAGAATAATGGGATATTAAGATGGAAGCAATTTTTCATTTGATTACTATTCAGTTCTGATGAGTTGAAGGGAACTTTGAAATTGTCTCATGTCTTTACTGTTAAGATACCAGCTATAGTCTTATCCAAGGATATATTTTATATTTAGCTCCCTTTGGTGGTTTTGGTTTGGTTTTTTTTTTGGCTTTGCCTTTAGGTTTCTCCAAAAATAATTTTCCTATTGTCTTCTTACTAAAGAGTAATGAATTAGTCCAGATGAAATCAAATCCATTTTGAAAAGAAAAAGTGAAAATGTGATTCTTGGAGTAGATCAGTTCTACTGCACATTTCTATTATTAGTTCAGAGTGTTTCACTTGTTAGTCATTTGTAGGCAATCTCATGCAAAATCATTTACCAGTAAAACACACTGACTTCGTGGGTTATTGGCATGAAACACTGCAGGGTCCACTCATGGCTCCTGCACACTTCACATAGCTATTTATACAACAACAGAGTGAGTATGAATGCTGTCATTCTGATACGCACTTATTTTTCATGGATATTAACAGCTGATAAAAATCAAGCTTTAGAGCTTAAACTACCCATCCATAGAGATGTCTGATGATGCTGATCCTTTCCCTGGTTATCTAAGAGTGAGAAAATAGAGTATTCGTTTCCATCACCTGATCAATCCACCATGGAAAATCTGAGTCAAGATTCACCTCATCAACTAAATGATCAGACAGCAAATTGAGACAACAGCTTGCTCAGTCATTCGGCAAGCTTAAGAGGTTGCATTTGAGAATAGGCTTTGTGTATTGCACCTGTAAGTAACATATAAACTAACACCCTGGGGAAAAGACTTCTTTAGGAACTCTGGGAGAACTACCTTCAGAGATAAACACTCTCAAATATCAAGCAACCAGCAGGAACAGAGGGTAAAAAAAGAGAGAGAGAAACAAAGTGCAGTACTCCTGTAGTCGCCTGTTGTCATAAAGGTGACAGGAGCCCTTTTATGTTTCTTTAAGGTTATAATCTTACAGGAAAAAAAAAATAGTCTCCTGCAAACAAATCATTAATTCTTAAGGAAAAAATGTCACATTGCTAGGAGGAGTTAACGAAATATCCATTGTCAATTTGGGGTCTTTATTTTTCTGTACCTTTGAGTTCTGTCAAAAGATGGCTAGCCTAGAGCACAGGTAGTGGTAAATGGAGATCCTTCACCTTGAACTCTCTTCCAACATCAGCCCTAATCACTAGTGGCTAAGGACTGCTAGCCCCTAAAGACCACCCCATGACATGTATGGGGTGATCTAGGTGCTCTCAGCCCAGTACCCATGCAAAAAACACTAGTACCACATGTTGGATGCTAGTCACAAACCCTAGAAGCATTTTTGGCTATGAAGCCAGGAATTTGCCACAGTATGACATACTATTTTCTGCCCGCTTCCAGATTAGTTTTGAGGCAAAGCAGCATATGGAAGCTTACTTGGTTGCAGCAGCCTCTGCTTGCTCTGTGAATTCCTGCCAGCTGACTGGGATTGCATGTCTGTCACCAGCTCTGAAATCCACATAACACCAAATGCATATTGTACATTTCGCCTACTCCAGAGCTGGAGCCTCCAACTTTCAGAAGAACAAATAGCAGGCCTTCTTTTCCATGCAAAGTAAACAGACATTTTTTTCTTACGTAGCCTTCAAATTTGATGATTGTATCTCACTGTTGCATTTCATTAAGACATCATCTTTGATGCATTACTAACACACCAATTCAATTAAATATTAAGAAGAAATTACCTCCTGTTGGTTAGAAGCCAGGCACAGCACAGAAGCAGGAACTGGAGGTGCTCAGTCTATTTGTGGTGGCTCCTTCTGGAGATGTGAGGTACTAGTTGCATATCTCAAAAGAAAAGACTCTGTTCAGCCTCAGTTTTCATGATGCAGCTCCTGAAGATACTGTTTAAAGCAAGGGCAAAATAGCACAGGAGTGACGAAATAAGCATCTCTGAAAAGAAAGATGTAGTTTGAATCTTTTATCTTTTAATCTGTATCTTTTATCTTTTACCTTAAGTGAAATAATTTGAGCTCTGTAACCTCTATGTCTTTTTCTTATTATTAATTCATGTGGTCATTCTGAATTTCCCTGCATTGCTTTTCAGAAATACCTTACTGATGAGCAGCAGGAGTCCTCCATACTTGTCACCAGTTATTATTGCCTTTCCTATAGGAATGTCTAGAGATCCAGCATGAGATCAAGAACTGCAAAAGATGCTGCACAGAAAAGCAGTAAAATTCCCATGGCAAATACCTGCAATCAGTGATAGACATGGGTGGCACAAAAGAAATAACCTTGGTAGCTCAATTCAATTGTATTTATATTCCAACTGAAATATACATTTACTGTTTTTCTCCTTTTCTGTATTAATTTCTGTGTAATAAAGAAATAAAAATATAGTATTGCATTCCTTCACTGTCCCTTCTGTATTGCTGTTTCACTCCAGGTATTTACTTATCTCTGGCTCAGGAAGAAATACCTCTTCAGGCAAGTTTAGAGATAATGATTCAATGTTAAGTGCAATCATTAGAAAGAGATATGTCATTATGTGTGTAAAGGCCTCTTGAACTGGGACCTTATGAGTTAATGGTCTGACTGGCAGGAGTGCTGAATATAGGAATACAGCTTAAGGTCTGCTGTGTAAACGAAAGATTTACAGAGAGCAGGGACTTGCCAGACACTGTGATTCCTGATAGCACACTGCAGAGGGATGAGCGTCCTCGTATCTAAAGACCTCTGACAGCATGGACATTTTCCTGGCTTTGGAGAGAGGAAAGGCCATATAATTAATAGAGAAAAATACAGCAATGCCTAATCAGCCAGCACTACTGCAATACTTCAGATTTTGTGGCTGACAGGGCAAGTTGGCAAGTTCCTGCCCATGCATCCTCAGGCCCAAGTGCCTCTGGGTAGTACACTGACCTGGCAGGAGCTGCTGTTCAGACGTGTTATTAAACTACCACCATCCTCATTTCTTACAAAAATAGAAGAAAAGAGGAAAATACAGTAAAATACAATATGTAAAGAAAAAAATCGTTCAGGGGAAGGGAGGGAAGGCAGCGCTGCAGCAGTTGGCAGGCACACTCCAGTGCCCGACTGCTCCTCTCATCTCTCCTATCTGCATCAGACACTGCCACAATCCCAGTCTGAGAGGATAAATAAGCACCGGTCTCTGGCTTCTCTGGAGATGATCAAAACAGTCTGTACAGCTTAAATTGTATATGTATTATGAAGATATTTAGTGCAGGGTCTGAGCTTTGAAGCAGTTGAAAAATCTATGTTAAATCTCAGCACAGGATTTTTTTTCTTTTTGGCCTGCAGGCATTTCTAATAGTGGAACATCACTTTCCTGCCAAGACAAATTCTACCTCTTGCTTTTATTTTCCCATGCCACTTCCTGTGCCAATCAGCCTTTCAATTCTCCTGAAAATCCTGTTAGAAACGCACTTCTTCAGCTTCTCTTTTCATCACTGATTTCTTCGCCAGCACCATATCCCACCATATGTAGATAGTAACCTTCACCTTATATGTTAACCTTGGTCTCCTGTTGATAAAGACAGTACATGTGGTTAAATAGTTGGTGCTGTTAAATAATGAGATAAAATTTCCCCAAAGTATTTGTGTTTCTGTGCTTTGATGTCATGTGGCTCGTCATGTGGATGAGCTAACAGATTATTCTTTTGCACAACATACTGTACTATATTGTACTTTCCTTTTTCTCCTTATTTTATAAGGAATGAGTATAGTGGAGGTTCAAATACATGTTTGAACAGGGTAATTCACAAAAGAAGAGAAGCAACTGTATCCATAGAGAATCTGGTTGTGGCCCCTTTAATTCCGTGACCACAAATGCTTCTTGCAATCAGCTAGGAGGCTTCAGTGAAGAGCAGCTCACAGATATTTTTCCACCAGGACTGAGCACACCACCAGTATCATGTTTCAATAGAACAGCTGGTGCTTAAAAGGCTGGTAATTACAATTTTATTCAAAAAATGAGAACTGGTGGAGCTAAGAAGATCATTGATTCAGATGAGTGACCTTGAAAGGCAGATTGCACTGAACTTGTTGAACTTTGAGAAAAGTAAGAAAAATAAATAAAAATAGATGTCTCTAAAACATTTCTGGTACTTTCTGGTGGGAAGCTACAATCTTCAATTTCCCCCCAAATACCATCATTATGAAAATTGACTGGGAAAAAAAATGCTCTGAAAAGCCTCATTATTTTACTCTTCCTTCCAAGGGCAGGGATGATGTTCTAAAAACTGCTCTTCCCTGTAATTAAAAGCCTTGCAAAATTTTAGGTTTGAGACAGAAGCTCATGCTAATAGTGTATTTTATAGAAATAAGAAGACAAAAAGAGCTGTAATGGCTTGGGAGATGTACAACCAGTCCATCTAGGTCAGTAACCCATCTCTGCCAGTGGCCATAAACTGCTGCCCAAGGAAGAATATGAGATTATAGCAAATAATCTCATAATATTTCCTCTTAACATTTTGCAGCCTCCAAGTGTCTGGGGTTCAGACCCAAAACATCAGTGCATTTCCCTTTGGTGATTCTGTCCAGCTTCTGAAACCTACGTTGACCTACAGTGTCTGCAGCATCCTGCAGCTGAGTTGTACAGCTTAGCTACATATTGTGTGAAACATGGGATCACTGGATAATTTAGGATGGAAGGGATATCAGGAGGCCTGTAGTCCAACCTCCTACTCAGGTCAGGGTCAGCTACAACCCAGGTTGCTCAGGGTTTTATCCAGTTGGGTATTTAAAACCCCCATGTGCAGAGGCTGCACAACCTCCTCGTTTCAAAATTTCATTAGTCTCATCAGGGAAATATTTTCCCTTATAGTCAGTCAGATACGCCACCAACTTCCGTATCTTTTCATGGCCATTGTTCTTTGTTCTCCTGCCACACACTGGCTCCAGCTTCTCAGTAACCTAACCAGTAGGCACTGGTACTGGTTAGTAGGTACTGGTTGCTAGGTACTGCTGTAAGGTTCCCCCAGAACCATCCCTTTCCCAGGTTGAAGATGTCCTGGTCCCTCAGTACCTCCTTTAAGTGCAAATGCCCCAGTTCTGACCATCATGCTGGCATAGTTGCCTAAAAGCACATACATTATAGCTCCTAGATCTAACTCCTGAGCTAGAAAGTCGCACTGCTTCATTTGTGAAATTAAGACTGCTTTTCCCAATGAACTTACTTACTGAATTTTATCTGTTATTTTAATGTCCAGTTACCGAATTTTGTAAAAACAGTCACAGAAGAAATAAATCAAAAAACATTTGCAAAGTGTGTATTGGATTCATGCTGTTTATATTTCTGGAGATAAAGCAGATAAACCTTTTTGAAAGGTTTTTTGATATTCTGCAGTAATCATAGCCCCCGGTTCTGAGTACATTTACAGAGATGACACACTGCTTTTTATCACAGTGACCAGCTTCGTGATGCTGCTGAATTAATCTGGTGTTGCCTATGTATTGTACCTACTCATCTCTTACCTTCTGCTTGGATTACAGATACACATGCTGCTAATGCAGACGGCATGAAGCTTCTCCATGTTCTGGCATTTAAGTATTTGCAGACTATTAAGATGTCACTTGTCATACATTCACTTAACATGCAGCATCCTGAAGGGCTGTCAAATTGCAAACATTATAAAAAAGAAATCCAGAGGAAACATTATTTCAATTAAGGCAATTTTTCGTGTTTGTGCTCCGAATAAGTAAAAAGGGGAAAATGAAAGTTGAAACTAAAAAAAGAAACGAAACCAGAAGAATTGCTCATGTATCATGAAGTCTAACTACTGTGACACAGCCATAGGACTACTGCTCATCCTATCAGACTGTGTGGCTATAACTTCTTAAAACCATGTCCTATGTCAGATAACAACATTCCAGAAATAAACTTTTGTCTTGCTTTTATTTTTCAGAAGGAAGGAATAAATCTTACAAGGGGCATGCTCTGAGCACAAACTCAGGCATCTTTGTGGATTTCGTTGGAGAGATGACTGCTGCAGCTGAAGGTCTTGCCCTAAATTATCTGATGTGGAAGACTATATTAGTGGTGCCATGGCATTTTAGTTTCAGCCCTTGGTGTGCAAACTGACGCTATTACACAGGTCTCGAGACACTAAGTTTTGTGCAGTCTTCCTGCTGTATGCCATTTCCAGATGTCCCACTATCCACCAATGCCCAGTGGCTTGACTAGCAGCATGTGATGATGCTCTACATGATGAGTAATTACCAGCTCTGCTGCAATCCTACCTCCTGTCCCCTATTTAAATGCGTATGCACCACCCAAGCAAATTGTGGCAAATTGGTGCAATTAGCCTGTGCATCAAGAAAACACTGTTCTAACAGGGAATATCAATGAATGGACCTTGTCAGGCTTTATTCATACCTGAGTTATACCTGTCTGTATTATGTGAATGCAAACGCATACATACACATACGTACATGCAATTTAACATAACTTTCCTTCGAAGCTGTTGGTGCTGGAAGGCTAGATAATCATTCCATGCTGGCCATCAAGCCACTATACGGTTATCATGCTAATCAAAGCCTGCTTTGAAATGCTGTTTAGTTTCATTACCATTACAAAGGAGCAGCTAAAGGACATGTAAGGCAGGCTGGGGGGGGAGTGAATGCTCTGAGACACTATAATCTATTTGAACAGCCATGTTTATTGGAAACAGGAGGGAAAATTGTTTAGCGTAAGCTGGTATCAGTTACTGAATGGTTTCTGTTCCTTGTTATTAATGTGCAGGCAGCCGGGCAGGGAAGAATGAGCTCTGTAGAAAGACAGACACCACCCCACTAAAGGGGGAAAGGATTGGTAGCCTCCACGCATACCAGATGGACTCCTGCAATCTATCATAAAGAGTATTTTTTCCCAGACTAGGACAAAGAAGTCATAACATCTCAAAGCCCGAATGATCCTTTGTTATTTTGAAAAGTTCTGTGCCTTTCTTGTATACACAAATGGAATTGTTTTTTGGGGGATAGGGATCTCCTCCAGAAAGGACCCTCCACCCAGTAGAGCAGGAGGCTCTATTATTATACAAGTAGGTATCATAGCCTGGCTAACTATGCTTTCTAGCCTCTGCGTAGGTGTAAATGCTTTAACTGTATTACTGCACAGTTGTCTCATTTTTTTTCTTTCTCTTTAAAACAAACTTGTCTGAATGGTTTGCTGGATTTATGTGTTTTGACTTAGGGTTAGCGAATTAAAAGTGAACATTGATTTCAGAGGAATTAAATCAAGTGTCTACAGTTATCATTCTGCAATAGATCATAGGTGCGGAGGCTACAACCTGTTTTGGAACTGTAAAACTGCTGGCAAGAACGAAGTAGGCAATGATCTATAGGACTTTGATGCAACAAGTATAGCCATACAAAAGCTTTCCCAGGCTCCCTGATTTTGGTGTGCCAGCTTGAAAGCTCATTAGGGAGCCACAGTTGTGTGTATTCATGACAGATGCTGGAGGATATTTTTCATCACACTTAAACTGTAAAGCAAACAGGAGATTCCTGTTATGTCAGATTGAAGAAATACTTACACATGCAAATAAATTTAAAAAATACCTCAGCCTCAAAACCGATCTTCTGTTTCCTATTAAAAACATCAGTGTACTTGTTCATAATGAACCAAAATGCATGCTCAGGGTTGGATGTTTAAAATAAAAAGTGGGCATGTTTTCTTCTGCTGAGTTCTGAAGTATTCCAAACCATACCTGCCAGGCCATAGTCACATCAGATCTCATAAGCTAAATGAATTTTGATTAGGTCAATACTTGGTTAGAAAGACATAGCAGGTGCATCAGAAATGAAACGTTCACCAGTAGATAGCAGATTCCCTTTTGTATGAGTCTTAAACCAGTATTTGAAAGGGCATTATGCCACTTCAAGTCTTCAGGTTGACATAGGCAGCTAAGATCTATGTGGTGGTATTGGGTTTTCAAGGCAAGGTTTTGGTAGCAGGGGGACTACAGGGGTGGCTTCTGTGAGAAGCTGCTAGAAGCTTCCCTCCTGTCCAGCAGAGCCACTGCCAGCTGGCCAAGGCTGAGCCCATCAGTGACAGTGGTAGCGCCTCTGGGATAACATGGTTAAGAAGGGAAAAAATCTGCAAGAGCAACTGCAGGTGGAGAGAGGAGTGAGACTGTGTGAGAGCAACAGCTCTGCAGGCACCCAGGTTAGTGCAGGAGGGGAGAAGGTGCTCCAGGCAGCAGAGCAGAGATTCCCCTGCAGCCTGCGGTGCAGCCCATGGCGAGGCAGCTGTGCCTCTGCAGCCCATGGAGGTCCATGGTGGAGCAGATCTCCACCTGCAGCCCATGCAGGATCCCACACTGGAGCAGGGGGATGTCTGAAGGGTGCTGTGACCCCGTGGGAAGCCTGCACTGGAGCAGGCTCCTGGCAGGACCTGCAGCCCCGTGGAGAGAGAAGCCCACACTGGAGCAGGTTTGCTGCAGGACTGGTGACCTCACAGGGGACCCAGGCTGGAGCAGTCTGTTCCTGAAGGATGCACCCCATGAAGGGACCCACTGGAGCAGCGTGTGAAGAACTGCAGCCTGTGGGAAGGACTCATGTTGGAGAAATTTGTGGAGGACTGTCTCCCATGGGAGGGACCCCATGCTGGAGCAGGGGAAGGGTGTAAGGAGGAAGGAGTGGCAAAGACAAAGTGTGATAAACTGACTGCAACCACCATTCCCTGTCCCCCACTACGTGTCCCTGCACTGCTGAGGGGTGGAGGTAAAGAATTCAGGAGAGAAGTTGGAGGAAGAAGGGAGATGTGGGGGAAGATCTCGGTCACCACTGCGTTTCTCTAAGAAATATAATTTATGCTAACTCATGACACGGGTTATTTTCTAGTGAGGACACGAGGCGGCACATGGACAGGTCACTCAACACACAGTGGTGAGCAGTGAAATAAAGTTTTCACTTTAAGCAACACCCGATATACTGCATGCCATTTGGGTAACTGTCTACTGTCCAGGTATGCTTTTATGTTTAATACAAAGATAGGCTGGAGAAACAGAGACTACCTCAGCTGGAAGCTCTACTGAAACAATACCACTGACATGAAGTCTCATTTGGTGCAGTTTTGTATCTATTTATAGGGTCCCATCACTCTCATAACCAAGAAGTCCAATGGGCTGGAAACAAGTTGCCATCACTTTCAGTCATCTCTGAATGGTAAACAGTTCAGATTATAAATTCTTTGCCACAAAATTGTCTGCTGCTAATTGCTCTTTTGCATGTAATTATCAGTAAGGATTCAATAAGTATGGAAATACTGTTACATGCCAAAAAGTAAAAATAAAATGAGAAAAAGCAGACTTAAAGAATGTCTGGCAGACAAACTCTTTAATTAAACCCGGAACACCATACTAGCTGACGGCTCTCTTGGTGAACATCTCCGACAGATAGGTGAGGTTTTATAATACTTCAAGCAGAACGAGTAATAATTTGCTTCTACAGCTAGAAGGGTTCTGGCCTTTGCCTCTAGATTACCAATTTGAAAAGAACATCCATACAGGTGAGATTAAGACTGAACACATCAAGGGGAACAGAGAATCTTACCATATCTTAAGAATAGTAACTTCTAAAAGCACCAATTCAAATGAGAGGTAGGTGAAACCTAGAATGGGTTTTGAACTGTCACTAGGCTTGTAGGATTAGCTCTAGCTCTCGCTTTCTTTACATGATCTGTCTTTTAAAGAACCACATGATTTATGCTGCAGGTAAAACATAGGAGATGGGGCTAAGAAACTGAGTTATCCTCTCAAGGATTTTGCTCTTGTTTCTGATTAGGAAGAAAAGATGAAGTGGACAAACAACTTCACAGTGACACTTTCTGCCTACTGTCAAATGGCAATGGAAGTTGAAATTTACTTGAAATCTTCCACCTGTGGTCACAGGCATTAGATAATATTGATCAAAATATTATCAGACTCAAAAGATAATAAGACTGTATATAGCATAGTAAGGTTCCTAAATCTAGATCCCATGTAGTTAATAGCTAAACTGCTGTTTGCTACTCTGAGAGAAAAATCAAGTATTGCCGTAAGCTATCAAAGAAAATGAAGTGGAAGGAAGATTTGGTATTTTCACTACATTTCTCTAAAGGGAAAACATCTAGATTTAGGGTTGTTAAGCAGGTTAATGACCTGTTGCGCAAGACTAAAGAGTAAATTATTTACTGAGAAAGAATGAGTAGAATGCAAATCTGAAATGTATTTTCTTGAGTGGAAAAAAATAGATCTCTTGCTTTAATTTCCTTAATTGCTGGCTTTTTAGCTGTCATTTAGCGGTTCTATGTAGACCTGAAAATGCCTTTCTAATTCTCATGAAAAATACTGAAACAAAATTGACCAAGTTTGGCTAAGCATAAGGCTGGTACTAAAAGCTGTGGGTGGGAAGCGTTACAAGCTTTCTTTTGCTATTCCTGGCGCAATTCCTCAATGTAAATCTGTTGCCCAAAGGGAAACAACCTACAGAACTAGTGAGAATTTTGTTCTTCCTGCCTGCTCCAGTCTATCTTATTTCTTTCTCTGAGGATTAGGAAGGTGACAATTATGGTGAGACATTTCGTATGTGATATAATATGCATGTACCAGGAACTCTGAGACCAATTCATGGACAGCAGATGTGGCAAGAGAATTCAATCACTGTTGTATTCACTTATTTTAGATTTGAATTGCTAGCCTAGATGCAAGAGGCCATGCCTAATCATTTGCACGCTGAGCCTTCTAGATCTTCATACTTGGTTGTATTATTAGTAACGAAAAGAGACATCACACTTCAGTATCTTTGCATTTGCCCAAATGAACTCCGAAGGCATTCTGGTGCGCTCTATTTTTGTTAGCAAGATTTTTTTGACATAGTTCTTCAGGCAGAGGTTTGCTTACTACCATTGGAGAGGATGGTCTCAGTCTGGGAGCTGTTTTTGTAACTCATGTATGAAATTAAACTGAAATTTCCAGACTTCTCCCTTTTTGATGGTTCATTATGAATTCCTCTGAAATATCATTACTGAAGCTCTAAAATGACGATAACACCACCAGGATGGATTTGATGTCTGTTTTCCCTGAAAGATTTCTGCATTCCATTTGTGACCGATTTTGTCATAAGGTAACCCCTCTGGAGGGCACAGCTCAGCTTTATTTTTCAGATCATTTTTTTTTTGCTTTCTAAACTAGAACAGGAAAAGAATAAACCCTGGCTGATTGGATCACCTTAGCAGCATATTTCTTCAGGACTTCTGTATCAGAGCAAATTAGATCATTCTGCACTGATGTGATATATAATTCCTGTATCTCTGTGCCATCAGCTCCTTGGGTTTGGTTTGAAGGGATAAGAATTAAACTGCAGCATGTGAGTGAAATTGTTTTTATTATTGGAATCACAATTTTTTTTATGGGCAAGAGAAAAACTACCACAATTGGCACAGCGTGACTCAGCCTTACATATTGGGAACCTAAATTCTGTCAGCATCAATTGAACATGAAGAACATCCTTTGCTTTGAGACTTTGTTTTCATGTAGCCCTACTAGCAAAAAGAAACTATTTCCTGTTTGCAATTCAGTGCACAATGGTTTTATTATTTCCTTTAACTCTTCCCCATGTTTAAATCACTGCTTATTATCCAGCATTCCTCCTAAGTATGTCTTGGTGTATCCGTTGAGCACAGCTAAGTTAAAGACTAGATCTGCTGCTTGAAAATATTCATTGATGGCAAGAAATGAAATAGTAATGACAGCTGAAACAATAACTGTCTTTAAAAATGTGATTTCAGCTGTTGTTGAACTTGTTGTTGTTGATCTTTAGTGAAAAGTGAAGCATGAACTTTAATGGAATATCACTGTCGGTGCATCTTCCATCTCATCATATAGGTTATGATTGCTACATTTGTCTCATTCTACTGTAAAAGATGACTCTTTGGAACAAGAAGGGCTGATTGCTCCATTAGTTCTTAATATCATTCAGCACTTAGGACAACATTCATTTCTTTTGCACTTTATTTGCATTCTCTAATCACCGGAAATAACCTGGAAAATCTTATACCATTTGATGATCCAACCAGAGAATATTTCTTTTGCTGAAGCCCATTCCTAGAAGTGCAGCCTTATTCCCTAGGCATTTATATTGAGCATAAATTATGAGGTATGTGAATTATGGCAAATACATCTTAAGCATCTTGCATTAGGTCGTCATGAAAACCAAAATAAATACATGAAAAGGTAAGTAGTAAGTTTGGTGGATTTCAGTTGGAAGCAACTCTGAATGTATATGAAGACTGCAAGGTCTAACAAATAAAATTGAATTACTGTCTTCCATTTTGAATCATCACCTGATTCTGTTTTCACAGAAACTTTACTCTCTGACTGGAACAAGGATGAAAAGCTGAGGCTTACTTGACTTTATAGGCCACCAACCATATGTGCCAAAAGAGAGACAGCTTGAGTAAATGATCTTGTCAAAAGAGAAAGTATCACTAAGGAGGCAACACTGAGGGACTGAGCAATTCATAGCAGTTTGTTAGAAGCAGTGGTATATGTTCAGCCATTACCGCTTTTTCTTTTTGCCAAGGGTTCTGATTAGTCAGCTTTTTCACATTAAACAACTGCAAATGCAGATAATTCTATAGCTTACTAATGTTGAACGTTACTGAGCTTATGTCCATAAAAGAATTATTCTAGAATAAGACCCATGCGAAGTTAATGAACTATAGCTGTCATCAAATAACTTTCTAGAGGAATATTATTTTACATTAAGCGTACCCACGTTGTAAGCTTTCTACAAATATTCTAAAAGACCTGTGTTGGGGAACACCTCCATGTATAAACCTTACTTTTCAGAAGTAACCACTGTTCTTTCTTTCTTATTGCTCTTATGCTATATTCTGCACACATCAAGAAGGATGCTGAATTCGCGTTTGACATAAAGATTACTTGAATAACAATGCAGGGTGGCAGGGAGTAAAATACTTACCAGAAATTACAGTGAAAGAATAAAGTATTTAACAATGAGAATCTATAACTTCTTGGGGTACCTAAGTAGGTTTGAATACAGAATTACATATTTCACAGAAGTATTAATAATTCAGATACATTATTGTAGAGAAATCTAGGAAAAAATATGCCCCTTTTTTCTTTTTTCCTGCTATAAAACTTAAAGCCTCAGCATTTTCACTGGTTCCAAAAAAATATTTTATGATGAAGACCCACAGTAAAGCTCAAAATGAAGAGAAAGAATTCCTAATTTGGTAGCCCTAGCTGCATGGATAAACAAAAAATGTCATTTGATGACATATGTGACCCCAAGTGGCAGTTTCTTTTCAACAGATGTCATTTAATCTTTGAGCAGCAGGTGCAGAAGTTATCTTGAGGCAGAAGCTACAAACAGAGCAATTTTACAGGAGATGTTCTACTTGGTGGGAAATAATTGCCACATGCAGCTCTTTTTCCTTCTGTCTTCCAACAGTGGATCATACATGACACAATGCTTTATCTTGAAAGATATCTATCTATCTATCTACCTATCTATCTATCTATCTATACCCCCCTTGCCCCCAGATTAGAACATGGTTCAGCATAATATTTGCTCCTTTGGTCAGTGTTCTGCAATTCATGAGAAAATGAATTTTCATTTCAGTTGTTTCTAAGTATCCAAAGGAATACATTTGTTCTGAATTACCTATCTGAACATCCAGGTAGTTGCTAATAAGAGAATCAAATGATTTAATAGCACATTTGATCAGTTTCCATGGATCTGGAAATGCATTCATCATCCCAGGCGTTGCTTGGTTTTGCAAATGTGTCAGTTAGGGTTTTATCCTGCTGGATGCTGAAAATGGTATTTATGTTGTACCGTGCTAACATGAGCTAAGAACTTTGACAAACTGGGCCCTCATTAAGGAGACTGAAAAATGATTTTTTTCCTGATCTCTGAAGCATGTAAAATAAATACGCTAATTAAAAAAAGATCTGAGCTTCAGACCTTATATAGCAAATAGTGATACAGATTTTCTTCCTGTTTGATACAATACACAATAACATCTTTTTCCAGCAAAGCACATGACCACATGCTTAACATGAAGCTGCAAGAATACTCTGACTGGTTTAAAGTTAAGCAATGTGCTTAAGTGCTTTATTGTATTTAAGCCAGCCTTGAATCTACCAAGATGGCTCACACAACCCAACCATGTTCCACAATCCACTGTTCCCCTAGAAGTCTGAAATAACATGGACCACTGCCAACCTCCTTTGACTGCCCTGCAGGTACTGCACTACTGCAGTACTAGATGAGTCACCTCAAGGAAATGTAATTTTGGAGCTGGCTTCTTGAAACAAAAACTCTGCATCACTTTGTGTACAAAGAGTTCTGAACAGAAAAAAACAATTACTCCTGTAGGTGTTTCTGCCCTTCTAGTAATGTTCTGGTCCTGAACATTGACTAAAATGGGATATTTTCCTCGCAATAAAATAGCTATATTTACAAGCTGACCTTGAAGCATGTACAAACTATTCCTTCCGGATGGTATCACAGCTTCTCAGCTAGATGCCTCAGACTATACACTGCTAAGGGATAATGAAAATTCTCCTCCAGCATCAGCTGCTGATGCTGTGTAAATTTACCATAATACAAATCTCACGCTGTTCTTGGCCTTTGCTGGGTTTCCAGAATGACCTCGTTAACATCACACAGAAAAGTAAAGAGGATGAGAGAGCAACTAATGGAAGCAACACAAAAAAAAGGACCTGAAAGCAGTGAGCCTATGTGGTTTAATCACAGTGGCAAACATGGAAGGGATAACATCCTGTATCTGAAAAGGACAACAAGCCCAGCCATGCACCAGGCTGGCAGATCACAGTAGGTGCTTCTCCATGTGTTTCTCTGCTCCTTGGCAGCACAGGTTTCAAAGGAGAGTTGAGGGACACTAATTCCTGCTCTCATAGTGGTTCTGTAGGGGCAGCACGCTTTGATGACCTCCTAATGGAGGATAAGGCTGCAGAACTGCATCTTCCTTCAATTCATGCCCATCAGAGCTGCAGAGTGCCACTATTCACAGCAGGACAAAATGACTGCAAAATGACACCAGACCAGCTTTTTCACACTGAGTATGCACTGTTGTAAATGACAACATCAGGTAGAAGAAAACAAAGAAACAAGCTTATTTCTATTGCTGGAGAAAGCACTGCCTCCAGAAATACTGTAGGAATGGACTTTGAGGACATTTTTACAAACTGTTGAGAGACAAAATCATCTTTATCTTGCAATATGTGAACAGACAATTGTCTCTCTGTATCTCATCTATACAAATGACATTGTTTCTACAATATATTTGTTCCAGGCTCTCTGAAGCACTGGCTAGTAATGCAAAGATCTTATAAAAATGACTAATTTTGGTCTTTACAAGATGATAACAGAACAAAGACCTGATCTGGTACCATTATAGCTGAGTACAGAGATAAAATGATGCCCTTAAACTGGCAGTACCACAAAAGTGGTAAAAGAATTAAAAATCATACAGGTCACCTTGACCGTGAAAGGCAGGAGACATTTTTTCTAATGTAAATAATAGGACTCAACATTTCAATGCATGAAAAGACTAAGAAGTTTTTGAGAACTATTTTTGTTTTGGAAATGACATTCCTCTGTATCAGACTGTAGCAGCACTGGTTGACTTTTGTGACAGAAATTTAAAATGCCAGTTCTCTCAGTGAGAGCTACTGGCATCATTAACCCCCCCAAGAGATAACGAAACAACAAGGTGCATTTCTTCAGATTGTTTTGAAATTTAAACATATTCTTTTTGATATGAGTTTTTCTTACTGGCATGTACTGATTTCAAAAGTATTATAACTAATTGCAGATGTTTTCTTTTAAGAGTATCTTCCCGCTTGAATAATGAACATAAAATATACGAGATTCATGGGTGGTATTTGTGCTTCTTTTGATACTTTGTTTTGTATTTGCCATTCATATACATAAATTCACAAATGAGCCACCAATACTTGGCAGTCCCACTGAATTTTATACATATTCATTATAGAGAAGAGAAATTGTACATACCCAGAGGGTTTAAAAATTCTAATCATGATCCCGCTAAGTTCAAACATACGTTGTCTCGTACATCTCCTAAACTTAGACTATACACTGCTATTGTAATACAGGGGTACTAATCCTAGAATGATATTAGTAGCTTAATATGTATTTAAGCAACTTTCACACCTATGACTCTGTGTTAACTAATTTTAGCATGCAAACATGTAGTTACTGAATTATATCAAAGAGCAAAATCATGCGGAAAGCTACTAGGCCCCAAGGCTCAATAGGTTATGGTGAGAATATTAGCAATATAGACTAATTTTTCCTTCTGTTCAAATGTTTCCTGACACTCACACAACCCTTCAGTGCAGAGCTGAAGAGACTGGTTGTTGTCTGTTCTTTGATGCAGGACAGACAGCAAATGGAAAGACCCTAGAGACCCCAGCCCCTTTAGCAGCCCTGCCTTCAGGGTAAAGTGGAAATGGTTGCGCTAGGTCGAGTTAACTAAGTTTGGGTAAAACTCTAATAAGGACAAGGAGGCATGTAGCTTCCCCACACATTAGCAGATTCATATGTTCTGGATCTTCACTTCTGTCCTTTTAAAGGGTTCAATTCAAAATACTCAAAGATTTTGCAGGGAGAAGTGGCAGTTCTGTAGGTGCAAACAGCAAAAGCAATCTTACAGCAGTTTTCCAGTCTGTTACCATGCTATGCCCTTGTTCTCTTCTAAAAAGTATGTAACGAGGCAACTACACAGACAGGGTCTAATCAGTACTTGAACTTAGTACTCCTCTGACAAGATTTTGTGCATAATAACCACTTACTATGTGCTAAATATACTTCAGTCCACAGGAAAAAAAGAATAATCAAAGAACTTTCATTTTAATCAAATGTACAGCTTTTCAGTCCCAAAATAGCCTCTAATAAAGACTGGTATGTGTTCCTGCTCAAGAGGACCTGAATAGTACAGGTATTACATGCCAGGTCTAAGAACGGCAGTCAACTACGTAAGAATGCCTGAAAAAACATCTCTCCTGCAAAGCATATGGAATTCAGGGGATGTTTTTAGATTCTTCTGCTGTGAGAATGTGCATGATGGTGTGTACTGAGTAATTATTATTTATTTATTACTCAAATAGCAAATTTGAAGGAAAAGAATACATATGTTAAGAGCTGTTCAGCTACAGCATGTGAGTTACAAGACTAATAGAGCCCTACAATAAAATGTCCATAGAGTATGAAAAAGATCAAAACATGAATCAGTTTGTGGTGGCCAACAGAGGCACATCTTGACAGGCAATGGACTATGTTTGTTGCTCAAGTGATGGTAGGCTGGCAACAGGCATTATCTGCACCAAGAGTCACTGAGCCACTGTAACTTGGACGATCCATGGATAAGTCAGTTTTGCTCCAAGAAATCAGACTCCGCAAAGTTACACTCAATTGCATAGATTCATTAATTCCAATTTAGTTTTAGCCCTCTGCGTTCACCCTCATTCATGGAATAATAATTACATGTGTACTTTTTCATTTTTGCTGTTACTGACAGTCTCACAAATGAGGCAGATCGATAGCACATTCTATAGGCCTGAAATGAAGCACTCTTAAGGAAGAATCTACAAAACAGCAGCAGTGCTTTAAAATGTTATGAAATGAAACAGATTAGCCCTTATGTCTGTCGTGACAAACATTGACTCATATTGTAATTAGCCAATGTACCAACACTGAAATTTCTAAATTACCAGTATGGTCAAGGCTTTCCTGAAACGTGGGATCTGGAATAAACAAAATCCATATCACAGCTACCTCTGGTTCTAATAAGCCTAAATAGTCCAAACACTTAAAATAATTTGTATTTTTACGACTTCTGAAACACAAAGAGTATTGTTCAACATCAGAAGTTCCAATTAAACAAGTTTACTGGAGACAAGTGTCTCTAGTACAAGCACTGCTGAGATCATTACATGAAGAAAGCTGGGTGTGCTGACATAAAGGGAAACATAATTGGCTCTGAAGCAATTACAAATGTAGAGTTGTGATAAGGAATGAAAATGCAAATGGTCAAGCAAAAAGAAAACCAACCTGGACTGATTTTCAGAAGAGGTATTAAGGAACACAAAAATCTCTTGTTCTGTAAACCGAGTTTATCTGGCATGAAAATAATAAAATGATAAAAATCTTTTAATCTAAATTTCCAGCTCATGTTTCAAATCGGATTTCATTTGAAAGATTCATTTTATTTTATATTTTTGGGTGATTGTAGTATGTATTCGTAAAGTTTTGACCACAGACACTGCAAAAAGCTGTGCAATGTTTAGCAACCAGAAGGGAGATTCATTTTAGCATTTTTGTGTTGTGTTTTTTTTCTTTTTTCTTCTAATTAAAATACTGTTATATTTTTTCCTCAAGATATTACATTTCCTGAAACTTAATCTTATGATGAGGGTGCTATTGGAGCTCTGTTCTTTTAGAGAGGCAATTTCAGACCGTTTGACATTTGCTTCAGTTCATTACTTAACCAGATGCACATATTATTTTCAGCACTTTTTTCCAGGTCTTTCTCTTTTTAAAGCTGATGGAATCAGACACTTTGCTTTGCCTTACAGAAGTGGATTATCTGGGTTAAGGAAGGAAAGCCTAAGCAGTTCACAGCTGTAGATATTTATTTATTATTCTTGGTCAACGTAGAAATCTCCCCTAAATGAGTATCTTCTATTGTCCAGAAATGAAACAGTTTTAGGTGACAATCCGCACAGTAGCACCAACTGCTTTTGGAAAGATGCTTTGGGATTCTTACTTAACTTGTGTGTGAACAAATTTTCTGCTTTCGGGAGAAAGAAAAACTTCACTAAAACTTTGGCTTAGGAAGTGAAAGGCAGCTCATGATTTATTTAGTTCCAAATGTGCCCTACTTTGGAAACTGCTACCATTTGGTATGGAATGTCACCTAACTTTAAAAATAAGGAAAACAAAAAATAAGGGGGGGAGGGAGGGAGTGAAAGGAGATGGGGAAACACCCTCAAGAGAGCATTGTTATGATTAAGATTCCACAGCCAAGTTTCTAACTCTCCAGTTAATACACCTTCATCTCTTCGAAAGTAATATTTTATACAAAGCAATACAGTGATAGCCTTGAAACACACAGTTACCCATGCAACTCTTCTAGGATAGGTTATGCTGCTTTTTCAATTTGTTTGCTTTAAGGTAAAGACTGCCATACCATTCCTTTTTGTTTCTTTCATATTTAAATTTAGATCACCTCTTTGACACCATCTGTGGTTTTTTAATATAATCAGCAGATACATTTGTAAAGACTTTCTTTCCAGGCATCTTTTTAAAAATTCAAAGTTCAGATGTACAAAGTCAGTCATGCATCATAGTGATAAACCACAACTGTAAGGTTCTCTGACTCAAATACCTGCTTGCAGCAGTGAGCAGCTTTTGACTTAGAGCTGCAATTTTCCTTTTATTACCCCAAAACCAGCTGTAGAAAACGATAACCAGCTTTAAACTTGTCATCCTAAAGGATTCCCGTTAAGCTGAGTAAAGCTGTGTGGTATAGCTCTTTCCAGGCTGATAGACAAAGATGCAGCACATTCCTGATGTCCTCTGCAATCAGTGGGATCACAACTCCCATGTGAAGTGAAAGGGCAAATTGGCGAGGGTTCAAATTCTAGTGCTGTGAACGCATCTCTAAACTAAACCCACTCTTCTCTCATCTTCAGCATTTGGGGAATATATTTGCAAGTGTAAAGCAAGATAAATCCTTTCAGGTTCCAGCATTTAATTAAGCTTTCAGCTATCTTTGTGAATGAACCAAGAGTGTCTAATATGCATGTCTACAGGGAACAGATCAGGAGTACCACTCCATCTGTGAAGTTGTTTGCTATCAGCTGGAAAAAATCTCTTCTCAATTAGCTTCTCTCTGTGTCTAACTTCCTCTGGAACATTGCATCTACTATAGCTGAATCCCAATTGTAATAAATGTACTTGAAGAAAAAAATACTTGTGACTTCCTCCATGATGGCCTATGTTTCTGAGAGTAATAAGAAATCAGGTTTAAGCAGTGACAGGGTAAGCTGGCTGAGGTATAGAAACCAGCATGGGAAGGATGGTGCTAAATGATTTTAAGATAATTTTAAAGTGTTTAAGGTTGTGCAGCAGACCAGAGCAGAACTGTTCTGAAATTATCCGATCTTTTTTTTCTCTTGTACACTCTCTTATAATAAGTAAATGCATGTAGGATTCCCAAAGTCAGAAATAGCTTAGTTTAATGTCTAACTGGAAACAGTGAGGATTAAAAAAGTTAAATCCCTACTTGAGTGGATCTCCTTACAGGGACATGAAGACCTTACCCACCATAGAGAGTTTTCTATTGCCTGGTTGGTCTTAACATGCTTATCTGATAGAATGCAGCATGGTAACCATGGGGGCAGAACACTTTCGGAACAGATGATCTTCACCACCCTATAATCATCTGATCCCTGTTTAGCCAAAAGTCATGAATGTAATGTGATAATGTGACATGACATCTCAGAAACAAATTGTTCCTGGGAAATGTAACATACTCAAAAGTCATGGTCACCAAAATGATTTAGAATAGCACTAATGTTCACATGGCAAAATGTGCATCAATGTGCCAAATGTCTGTACTTCCAACTTTTTATGTCTCAGTACTTCAAAGAGCAGTTACAGAGTTTTTCTGTGTGTGGTATAATACCATCACAATTCAGATGCCATAAACCATTTTCAGCTGTCACAACCAAGTCAAGGCTGAATCTATCCTCAAGTGTATTGTTCCAGCTGGCTTCCTTGAATATCCAACACAGGCATTCAAGCAAAATGAATTAAAGAAATTCCATCTTTAAAGGTAACTTCTAAATCAAGTATTCCCAAACCAAAGGGTTTTCAAATGGCCTATTTGTGTGGTCTTTCCTGAGTGCTTCCCCTCACTGCAGTTCCCGCCCCCCTCCTGATCACTTGCATCTTCCTTACTCCATCCCTACCTCACGTCTCAGCGCACTGCTCCTAATCCAACATCGTGCTGCACACCTCCTTCTTATTCCGTCCATTATTTTGCTGCACAGGGCTAACCTATGACCAAGCTGCTCTGGGAAACAAGACCAGTACATATATTGTCTCCGACAGAGACGATTAGCAGTATGAGTATCATACAAGCTTGAGCACTGTGCCTGGGTGACGGGCCATAGCAGTGACACACGATTTCTCTCCACTGAGTAAAGCTGCTGTGCAAGGCTGCCTGCAAGACACATGTAATAAATGCCTATTTAAAAGAAATTTTTAGTTCTTTTTTCTTTTTAATACACATTAAGTGATCTAAAAACTTTGCTTTACTTTTGTTGTACACATGTGTAACTGAGAGGGGTTAAGGCTATTTAATGTTCTTGTATTTTAACACGAATTTTAAAGAAGATCTAGTATATGGAAGTATTTCCCCAGTTCTCCCACTGCTCTGTACCCATGCACAGACAGATCACAGGTTAGGCCCAGAAAAGTAACAAGATTGACATGAATGAGGTATGCAAAAAAAATAATTCTCTGAAAGATGCCTTTGGTTTGCATGGCTCTGAGTGCTCACGTCATTCTCAAGCTGTCTTCTGTGAACTGGGACCTAACAGGAGCCTGCCCTTTCTTTTTTTTTCACCAAGAAATTTGATTTTCACATCACCACTACTGGCTTCCATCAAACATTTCTCACCTTTGAGAGCAGCACATGTATGACAGGGCCTGGAACAGAAGCAGCAGTGAAGGTAACACTGTAGTATGTCATTCGTTTGTAATGGCCATGGTACAAAAATCGCACCATCTTATGCCTACCCACGCAGGGCACTGACAGGCACCCAGAGCGTTGGTGACTCTCTTAATGTGGACGGCGCCTAGGTCGGAGGGTAAGTATACTAAGAGCCACATTTCAGTCGGCCCTCTCTCAAGGTGCGACTTGAGGAACCCCAACGATCGCCACCCCCAGCTGCGCAGCGGCTCAGCCGGGCACCACAACGAGGCTCCACATCCCAGCGGACAACGCGCCGCGGAGGCCCCCGCCATCCCCTGAACTACAGG
>NW_009913637.1:0-484 GCF_000696875.1 Nestor notabilis | reverse complement strand
TTCTAGAGATGATCTATTGTAGGCCAGATGCTGGGAATGTTCTAGAGATGATCTATTGTAGGCCAGATGCTGGGAATGCATCCACAGATCCAGATGAAGTTGAACATACATAACGGGTGGAAACTTACCCGGAGTGCACCATCATCATATGCCCACTCATTGGCATCAATGACCTGGAATGACACAGCACCACTAACAGTGGATGAACCGATTCATCAACTCTGAGAGTTCAAAGACAATCTCACCCCTTCCATCATTTCAGCTGTGGAAAAACTGTCCCAGGAGCTCAAACAATTGAGAGATGATTTATCCGATCTATGCAGCTCCCCACGTGTACCAACCTATGTCTCAACTATTAACAGAAGGCACCTTACTGCTCGAGAGAGAAAATATAGGAAAATATAGGACGTACACGCCACGGGACACCATACGGTTTTACCTGTGGATCACTGAAAAGACATGAGAAAGTGGGACGGAAAACCCA
>NW_009913636.1:423-670 GCF_000696875.1 Nestor notabilis | reverse complement strand
GGTGGAGCGCTTCTCCTGGAGCTCCAGCCTGGACATCAGCGAGGAGCTCGGGGGTAGGTGTCTGGGGACCCATGGGGGGGCTGCGGGCAGCTGCGCTTGGCCTAAATCCTCCAGCACTGACAAGAAGTGTGAGGGGCTGGGAGAAGTTGCAGCCGGAGCAGGGATGAGGTGGGGTTTCTATAGGGAATGCCATAAGGATGATGCGGTGGGGTTCCTGTAGGGAATGCTGTAAGGATGATGCTGTGGG
>NW_009913636.1:0-264 GCF_000696875.1 Nestor notabilis | reverse complement strand
GGAATGCTGTAAGAATAACGTGGTGGGCTGCTGTAGGGACTGCCATGAGGATGCTGCAGGTGCAACAGGGAGTGCTCAGCACGCTGGCATTGCTCCCTCCCAGCCCAGACGGGCATCTGAAACAGTGAGCTGGTGTAAGGATGGTCGAGTTCCAAACTCATTTGCTGTCACCAGGAGAGCCGAGTGTGGTAACAGAGCTGGTAGGAGGAGGAGTAGGAGGAGGTGACTATCTGGATAGAGGAGATGATGGGGGCAGGATCCCTC
>NW_009913635.1:0-9211 GCF_000696875.1 Nestor notabilis | reverse complement strand
TAAATAAAAAAGGACTTTATTATTAAATGAATAAAGAAGACTGAGTAGACAGAAACCGAACAATACCTTGGGAGTACCATGCCATAAGCAGTGCATCGCTACTCGGGCTCCATCATGAGTGTGTGCCAGATAGATGACAGCCTCTCTGATAGCTTCTATCATTTCCTGGGGAAGAAAAGATGATAAAGCAAAAATGTGAAAAAAAGGCCTTAAAAGTCTCCAGACATGTGGGTGAAGGCATGAAAGGATTTTTTTGTCTGCTCACAACAATACAGACAGCATCACTTGCTCAACAGAACCATTCTCACTGCCTTGACCTAAGAAAAATGGTCTCAAAAGGACTCTGAAAGACTAAATGACATAAGCTTTCTCCCTTGAAATCTACACAGTTCATCATACTCACCCTATGAAATCAGAAATTTACTGAATCCTGTCAGTTTCGTATTAGAGAAAATTCAAGAAAGGGTTTTCAGAACTAAGACAGAAACTAGAGTAGACAAGGACAACAATTCACTTAGAAGAACACAAAAAACAAACAAAACATACTCACAGATCTTTGTTTCGGAAGAGTGTAGGTGAAGAAGTCCAAAAATACTTTATGTACCAGTGAGTGTTTTATCACAGCCTCTCTGTATTTGGGAAGAGGAAAATAAGCAAAAAGTCCCCCACAAGTAATGGTTTTAACATAAGATAACAAGACTTCATTTGCATTTAAAAAACAGAAAAAGTTTGGCAGTGCAGTGTGCAGAAAACACAGAGACATTCTAGATTAGATGTTTAGCATCTGCAGTATGTGGAAGATTCTAAACCTAGCAAAATATTTTCTCCTAAGGACCACTAGAGAAGCTTACCTAATAATGACTGCATTATGGAAGCACACCACATTGCAGGATTTCTACTGACTGGCTGGGGCAGGGGACACTTTAGTTTATAGAAGTGGAGTTCAAAATTAAGATATGACACTTTGGACTAAACTACAGTTACTTACTAAACAACACAGCAATGTTACAACTTAAAGAGTATCATTGTCACTGTCTGTTTGTATGTCAGAAACAAACTGATTCATGCTAGATTGTCACTCCTTAAATCAATTTTTTTCCTTACTTTTGTGCCATTGGTGTAAGAATCTGTTTCATTTCATCCAAGATGGCCTCTCTCTTTTCAGGCTGAGCTTCTAATACTTTACCCAGTGTCGGGACAACTGGTGTCTGAAATGAAAGTATAACCAGTGCAATTCTTCCCAGTAAGTATCAGAGTTTAAAGAAATTTAAAATCTTTAGTTCCTTTTCAATCAAAATTCACGAACAATATCGCAAACAATTTACTGCAAAGCTAACAATTTTTACAACTTCAAAAATAAAAAGCTCATCTACTTTGAGTATGTCAGAAGCTATATACTTGTTTCTACAAATTGAATATCCATTACTAGCAAACAAAAGCTACTTCTATGGTCTGAATTGGTTGTTGCCAATTACAGTCAGCTCTTCACGAGACTGTCAGATGCAAGGTAAAATACACAAAATTAGCATCCTGTTAAGGGACTCCGGAGCTAAGCACAAATCCTGCCCAATAGTATACCTATGTCAGAGAACACGAAGTCAATTAACTGAGAAGTTAACCAAGGCCCAGAAAATTCCAGTTCAAGAACAACACAGAGAAGGAATTTATAACATATACCTTAAATAAAAAAGTACTCCCTGGTATCTCAACTAAACTATTACACTGGTAATTCTTGCGAAACAATCTGTTGTTAGTAGAACAGGCCAAGTAGATAGAAAATTAGAAGAAATGTATTTGTAACCATCCCTGCTGGGGGTGGAAAAGGGAAGGTAGCAAGTTGGAGGCAGGAGGATGAAAATTAAACTACCCACTTCAAAACTTCAAGAAATTCCAGGTCTCATTAAGGATTATACTATAATTTCTTATAAACCCACACACTGTTGTCTCAGATTTGCACCACAATGCAAGACGACTTGAAACACTCATGCCAAGAATGCTAGAATGATGGAAGGTTAAACACTGATTTCAGAGGCTGGTTTACTCCCAGGACAAATTACACCACACAAACAGAGCAAACATGCCTTTCTATTAGTGTTCCAAAATGTATAATACCAGTAAAGAAAAAACAGGAATATAATTCAGAAATGAGCTGGTAATTTCTTATACACTTTTAACATAAATCTTGGGTAAAAGTCTGCTGTGTTGTACACCGGGGTGCAAAAGTCTCTCTAGTGTAGTTAATAATCGTGTAAAACAGTTCTGTACTTGGTAGCAAATAAAACTAGCAAAAAATATTTTATGTAGTTCAAACTGAAAACCACGACAATTTAGACTAGAAATGTGCAAGTAATCATAACATTTAAACATGCTAAACTAGACTATATTTGAACAGCTGACAGAAATAAAATTAATTAAAAGAAACAGTACATAAGGTACCTACACAATACCTTAGATGCTATAACACCTTAGACTACAAACTATTTAAACATCACCTTGTAAACCTGGAAAGTGTTCCCATATAGTTCTTCTGTCAGCATATTCCTCTGCTCCAGAATGGCTTTGTCATTATATGCATATTCCACTACAGCAGATGCTTCAGCATGACGGAGCATTTTTTTCACATGGCCTTTGAAACTTTTTATTATTTCTGCAACTTGTGGTTTTGTCCTGTTTCAGAAGGAAAGATAAGATACCGAGAGTTAAAACTTTACGGCTAAGCTAACCTATCTATAGTTTTACTTTTGGAAGCACATTTAAGTAGCATGATTTAAAACAGAAACCAGGAAATACATGGTTTTGGCTCAGCTTTTTGGCATTTATGAAAATACGGCAAGAAAGGCAGGAATCTCTAGAAATCCTAAGGCATTTTGAAGGAAAAAGAAACCAGTGGATAAATCCTACAGAATGAAGGACGCTTTCCTGAAATGCTAAGCAGAGAAACATTTTAAAAGCCTTTTTTTTTTTTTTGTATAAAGCAAAGATTAACTTTGAACATATATTTGAATTTCTTCTGGCATATGTCTTCTTCAACGTGTACAGCTTTAGCTTTATTTTTTTGCAAATGAAAAACTGTTAGCAATAACTGACACTCTCCTGCCTCATCACCGTTATAAATATGTTTCCAGAAACATAATTTTTTTATTAATGAGATTATACAGATTAAAAGCAGCACTGGATTGAATCCAAGCAATCTGCAATCACTGGAAACGAAACAATGCAACAAAGCTAAGTAAATTCACTTCATACTCACCCATACATAAGGAACTTCTTCACAATATTTCTGGAATATTTTGACTTGCTCAACTCTACTAAGCTATCTAGAAGGGGAAAAAAAATAGCTGGTTTGATTTTTCACTACAGTAACTCTACAAAACAAGATGCAGTAACTTAAAAGTCTTAAGAACTCACTATACAGTGCATCAGTTCAGCAGAAAGTTAAAGATATTCAAGAGAAAATAATATGGGTTTTTTAAATGCTAAACAAATTTTAAAATGCTAACAAGGATACAGGTAAACTGTAAATGGGAAGAAAATACCTTTCAATTCTTCAAATGTCTCTTGCCTTTGCTTCTCATTACCATATTGAATAAAGCACTGGATCACTCGAGTCGAATCATGTGCAAATGCCAGCTACAGAACAGAGATAATTCATTACCCTAGGCCGTTAAAATGGCATTATGCAACAAATATATTTTAATGCGCTGGCTATCTGATAATAGTTTTATGCCACATGTGGCATTCAATGCCAATTAAAAAAGTAGTTACCTGTTTATAAGGAATTAAGTTTCCAGGTTTTTCTACTACTTTTTAAGTACTCTATCAAACAAAATATAGACAATACTTGCAATTGCTGACAATTAAGGACATGCATCAAAGTTTTAATACTGAAAGAGAACCATGACATGGTATCTGTTTTTCCTCATGTTATTTCTAATGTCAGAGTGAGCGTGACAATGCAATTCCACTTCATCACGAAATACCATGATCACTATCAAATCAAACACGTATTTCACTGCAAATTTATACATTTCAAGAATTAAGTGGAAAGACTGTTTTCTCCTTTTTTACTCAAAGTTTGAAAAAAACCCTGTAACTTTTGGAAGAACAGGTTAGTACTATATTATTAAAAGTTCATTTAGTATTTCGCCATTCTTTAAAGAAGCTCTTGTGAATTTGTGCACTATGGCATTAGTTCTTCTTACACTTTTAATTTTTCCATGAAGAAGCTTCTGTAGGTCATTCATGAGCTTCTCTCGCTTCTCCTTATCACATTTCTTCCTACAAGCAAAGAAAAGTAAAGCTTTTTTTATACTATGATTCCCTTTTATCTATAAATTAAGAAGCAAGACGGTACAAAATAAAGTTGGCTCCTGCTAATCCAAATTTACATTATCATTCATTAAACCTGTAAACAGATGTAATTAAGCAGTTTCAGTTCCTAGGAACCAAACCAATTTCCACACTTTAAAAATTTTTCTTTTCTGAGTAACAAGATTATTAAAAAGAACATAAACTCAAATCTGCACCCAGAGCTGCTCACAGATCCAGAGATCTGTAAGCATCTTACAGCCAAAACTGCAAAGCACAGACACTTAGAGCAAGTAAAATTATCTCCTCATTCTGATATGAGGCCCAATTCTAGAATTACACCTGCCCAGAGAAAGCATACAAACCTCAAAATAAACCTCATGCAGTGATCCCACTGCAAGATCAGGCTGGATCAGTACATGCTCTGTGCCTCAGGATATAACACAACTCCTTAAGCACTCACTCACAAATTTTAGTCTAATGCAGAAGTGAGCTTAATCCAGACATTTCTAGCACCATGGGTTACCTCGCTTAAACCATCTACAGAATTGCATGTAATGTTATCATTCACCCACAGAATTTCATTGTGGAAATACATTTTCATGTAATTACAAGAGGAGATAGAGTCTTCTTGCAACTAATAACTAAAAGCCAACTGAAGCAAAAAAGAATCATTATTACCTTCTCACACTTTCCCATATCTGCTTTGATTTCACAATTAAGTCATAATTATTTTTATCATTAAGTTGTCTGGTTTGCTTTAATTCCTTCCTTTTCTTTTTGAAGTCACTCCACTTCGGCTTCTTAGGATCCGACCCTGAATACAAAAATACATAAATTTTTCTATAGTCAGTAGAAGAGGAGGAATGGAATCTTTTATCAGTATAGACTGTGGCAGCTCCATGACTTGAACTGTTAACAATTCAGGAGCTTCGCCCAAGTTACCCAGATAGCTAATGTGAAAGTGTCAATATTTAATATGTATGCTAACCTAGTAATTTCCATTTCTATAATACCAAAAGAACAAAGCAAACAAGAATTTTTCTCAAAGCTTTGTCAAAGACAGCCTGCAAACCTCTTAATAGCTTGAAAATTTGACTTAAAGATGCATTTAGCTTTTTAGTTCATCCTGGACTTAAACATACCTTTTCTCTCTCTCAAAAGAAGAGCCCTAACTCAAAAATACGTATCTGAAATCTCAGAGAAAGGAAAAAAATTAAACCCTTTTAACATGCTTAATCTTTTCTTTCAGTCAAATTCCTTAAGCATGGGGTTTACTATACAACAGCTATACACTGCCACTCAACAAACTCTGTTAACATAACGTGCTTTAAAGTGCCACAGATGAACTATGGAAAAACTTCAAGTATCTGATCTTAGTTTTATTCTTACCTTGACAAAAAACATCATCTTATATTACATCTTTTCACAGAATCAAGTCATGCATGCTATTACTTCTACACCCAACATTAAAGACCCAGAATAAAATTTTTAGACCTTAAAGCACCACTTGTTGGTATTTAGCAGCATGCACTTAACTGTCTTACCCGTCCAAAACCCATGCTCTCTTTTTACAAAGAATACTACCAATTTTTTTTGTGTCACTCTCCTAAAATAACAGCAACAAGAAAAAACAGTAACACTTCGAGAGCACAGCCACTGTGCCATATAGAGCACCTTTCAGTTACTCTTATAAGCAACAATTAAAGGTTTGTTTGTGGGTGGTTTTTCCTTTTTGTTTGTTTTTTTTTTTTAAGCAGCTTAATATGAACATTCTGTTGCTATTAAGTTTCTAGGCATCTGGTGCATACTCTGTGTGAAGCCATCCTGAAATATACAACAGCAACAATAAAATACTCAATACCTTCTACTGACTTTCAAACATTTTTCTGCAGAACTTCACATAAGATTCTGCTTCTGTTTCATTGTCCCATTTGTTCATTGTTTCATTTCCCCTTTGCTTCACAGCAAAGTAAGGGACAACATGAACATGCACCAGAAACAAAGTTATGAGAGAAATCCATTCAAACAGAGATAAAACCAGACATATATCTGTAAACACAAAAATAAGCTGTAAACCATAAAAAGCAGTGACAAAACCAATGATGTCTCAAAAAAAAAAAAAAAAGGGGAAAAAAGAATTGACTAGATAGTTTGGATCACAGGAACAAAATAATGTAAGGGATAACCAACTCTGACTCATGAACTTTTGTGTTCCAAATTTTATAGCCAGTACTTTTAGATCAGAGGATTACATTTCTAAAGTGGTCTGTGAAATGCTCTGTATTTTCCAAATTTACAAGAAAACAGTCAGTTTCAAGCTAGCCACTTACTACTGTCATTAAAATAATCATAGCTTCATGATGGCATACTGATTATTTAAATTTGCTACTGCACCTTTGACTTTCAAGAAAATTTGTAACTGTTCATTCTCATTACTCAAGCTTAGACAGGTGAGGAACATTTTCCACAGCAAAGATTAAACATGAAGTAAACTTGCAGTCATTCAGCCAATTTGGAAATATGATAACAAGGCAAGGGCAAAGAGGAAGATAGGAAGAGTAGATGAAGGACCTGTTTCCCAAAACCTAGTTGCCATTGATATCCAGGCTTAAAAATCTGCTCACCTCCCTCTTCTCCATCCTGGAGTTTCCTCTTCTTTGCAAACGTTTCTGATTGCTGTTTATTCTTGAACTGTTTGACAGTAGCTATCCCAGCTCTTAACTGTCCTTTCACAAATTTCTTGGAAATGGATTTAGGCTTTCCCTCCTCATCTCTTTTTTTGAGGAGTTTCTTTGGTGGACCTGAATCTATTATCCAACAAAAAAGAAATTAAAATGCTATCATACAGCTAATGTTGCTTCAAAATAACAAATTACTACTGTAACTAGAATTTAACTTCTTTGTTGTAACAACTATACACGTAACAGTAACTGTTAAATGCTTCTCAAAGCTGGTGTTTTCATGGCAGTCCCCGGGTGTCCCAGTTTCCCCTAAGGAAGTTTTGCCCGGGCATTATTTTCTGGGCAGCAGTATAATAGCCCAGACATAAAAGGATTGTTCTAAATTAAGAATTTCACCACCCCTGACACCAAGGTCATCAATCCCCAAATCATGTCTCCACAGTTTATGGTCAGCTGTTTTGACATCATCTGTTTAAAGCAGAAAACAGTGAAAGGTATCTTCTCAATTCTAACCCACAGCACTTCACACACCCGAGCTTCAACTGTCAAATTTTTACTTAATGTAGAAGAGCAAAGTGTAGAATCAGAAAGTTATCAACTTGAAAATTCTAATTAAGTGAGTATTTTAGGTGAACCAAAGAGCTGAAGGGCTTGCACTATAGTCTATTTAAAGCTTCACTTTTTCCAGGTTATTTGATCATACAGTCAGTACAGTTTTGACTACAAGATAGAATCACAGATGACTGAGGTTGGAAGGAACCTTTGGAGGTCATCTGGTCCAACCCTCCTGCTCACACAGGGCCACCAAGGGCTGCCCAGGACAATGTTCAGGTGGCTTTTGACTATCTCCAAGGTGGAAGACTCCACCTGGGCAGTGCTCGGTCATCCTCTTAGTAAAGAAGTCTCTCCTGATACCCTCATAGTGAAAAAGCATGTTCTCATGGTTTAGATGGAACCTCCTGTGTTTCAGTTTGTGCCCGCTGCCTCCAGTCCTCGCTCTGTCTTTGCACACTGCATTCAGGTATTTGTATACACTGACAAGATCCCCCTCAGCCTTCTCTTCTCCAGTCTCAACTGTCCTAGCAATATCAGCTTCTCCTCACAAGAGGTGTTCCAGACCCTTCATCAGGTATGTGACCCTTCAGTGGGCTCTCTCCAGTAGGTCCAAGACTCTTGTACTGAGTAGCCCAGAACTGGACACAGCACTCCAGGTGTGGCCTCACCAGTGCTGAGGAGAGAGCAAGGATCACTTCCCTTGACCTTCTGGCAACACTCCTCCTAATGTATCCCTGGATCAAATTTGCCACCTTTGCCACAAGGACACATTCATCTCTCATGTCCAGCTCTGTGATCACCAAGAGCCCCAGGGCGTTTTCTGCAAAGCTGCTTTCCCCCAGCACGTGCTGGTACACTGTGTTGTTCCCATCTCAGGTGCAGAACTTCGCCCTTCACTCATTGACGAACTTCACATGGCTTCTGTTAGTTCATTTCTCCCCGCTATTGAGGTGCCTCTGAAGAGCTGCATGATTGCTGGTGCATCAGCCACTCCTCCCAGCACTCTGTCACCAGCAAACTTGTGATAGTACACTCTGCCCCATCATCAGTGAAGTGGTTGAACAGGACGAGGCCTAGTACTAACTCCCTGGGTACACTGCTAGTTACCAGCCTCCAACTACATTCTGTGCCAGGTATTACCAATTTCTGCACCCAGCTCTGCCAGTTTTCAATCTACCATACCATGTGCTCATCCAGCCCATATTCTGTCGGCCCCTCTGCAAGAACTCTGCGGGAGACACTGTCAAAGGCTTTACTGAAGCCCAGCTTGACAACATGCTCCTCTCTGATCTCATCTACGGAGTTTGTCACTTAAAAAGTTTACCAAGATAAAAAAGTAAGTTCAAGCATGCCTGTGCACAACACTAATCACTCAGCAAGGCCTCCAGAGGGGGACCTTTGTCTTCTTACCATTATCTTTTTTAAATTTCCTCTGTCCATGTGGCACTTTTCCGTAAGGTGCTTTTCCCCTTTTCCCCACGAACTTCTTTTTACCCTTGGTTTCCATCGTGGCAGCACTGCAAAGGACGCATGAGACACCATCACTGGACCACCGTGGCTCGTTGCCAACAGTGTAAGGAAAAGACAGCCCGCACTTCCTGGAACACCGCTTAACACACTTGGCGGAGTTAAACCCTTCTCAACAGCCGCTGACCATCCCTAGG
>NW_009913634.1:0-11353 GCF_000696875.1 Nestor notabilis | reverse complement strand
GCTCCCGGGCCGCGGCGCTGCCACCAGGGGGCGCCGCCGCTTAGGGACATCTGTCCGCTCCTCCTGTTCATCCCCAAAGGTTCCGGGAGGTAAATAACATCCGAGCAGGAATCCTGGCGCGGACAGGGTGTTTAACAAAAAACGTAACACTTCTGCATACCCCGCTACAATAAACATGGCTTTCAGAGCCTTGTTATTCCTAGATTTAGTAGCTTAGCCTTTTATTTTTTCCCCTTTCTATTTACAGCCCTTGCAAACCAAAGACACAAAAATAATATTGTTGTGTAGACCATAAATACTGTCGCTGTGGATCTATTTCATCCGAGGGAAGCTACACATAGATTCTCAACTGCTAGCATATTTCTGTATCATCCGCAGTTACTGGCACACTGTGAAGCTGTTTTCTCCAGCACGCTACAGTAGCTGCGTACCTGGGTGAAAGGAAATTATTTCTTCACAGGCAAAAGAGGATGCTTATCCTGCTGTGGGTAATCACAGGCAATTTCCATTTCGTTAGCATTTTCCGAACCCTCTTTTGTGGTGCTCTTTGATAGCTAGCTAATGGTAGCCCAAGGTCACTGCCTGCTTTGGCTGCTATTTTGCCGGCAACAAATTTATACTGAAGTGTGGGATCAACTGTTTGTATCCAATTATTAAAAAAAAAAAAAAAAAAAAAAAGCTAAACACAAACACATCTTTTAGGAAAGAGAGATACTGACAGTCCAAGTATTAACTCCTTTATTCGCATGTGCACATAGCTTTAGAATGAGCTAACGCCTAGATCTTGCCAATGACCTCAACCTTGATCTGGAGGGACCATTTATTCATGAGTAAAACATTCATTCCCCATACAAACTGGTCCTGGGACTACTGCCTGTGTGACATTTGGTCATCTATTAATAAACACATAAGACACAAAATTGCTGTGATCCTGTCCTCTCACCATTTGGGGTTGTATGTCATGCACGCAGCACCGTGGCCACTCCTGGGGAACTTTAAATTAGAAATCAGCATTTAGTGGCTTTGTAGATCTCACAGAGGAATTACGGGCACTACCGAGGCGACTGACGGCGGTGAAAGCACCGAGAGACAGGCACAAAGGCAAGCCCCGGTGAGAGAAGACGGCCTTTTTTTAGCAGGGCTGAGGGCATTTTTCATGACCACACAACGAGTGCATCACAGGTCCCTGCTCATCAAAATCATGGGAACCACCATTTTGCAGTCCATGCACAAGAGCGGTAAAATGGTGGTTCAGAAGGGCTCGCACACCCAGCTCGGCACCAGGGTTCCTCTGCTCACTCAACAGCCCAGCTCTTTTTTTGATTATTATGAAATGGCAATAGATTTTAGATTAGGAATGAGACAGGAAATGAGGGGAAAATGCTACGTGCATCTGGAAAGCACACAGGGTAAAAATTAACCTTGAAGCTCACAGAAAACGATGTATGTATATATGTGAAAGCAGCCTCCGTACGAATTTTCTAATATCTGTAAGGTGTATCTTCACCTTAAAAACTGTAACTTTAAGAAGGTTTAACGCAATGTGTGCTCTCGTGATGCTGCAGAAGCCAATGAAGTGTTTTAAAAAATAAAACCATCTAGCAGAAATAATTGCTTTCAACTCTGAGCAGGAATTAGCCTGGCACTGCACATGATGAACCTTGCTTTATAAGAAGAGGACTTTTTAATATGATGATTTGGCAATTTGGAGGGATGGTTATTTTCATTTTAACAGGCCTCTTCTTAGTGTATGTCCCCTTGGAGATGTAATGAAGGTTAACAACTTACACGTGGGGAGAAGGGATTTTAGTGATTAGGGGAATTACAGGCTCCAGTTTATGTGAGCATGTATGTGACACAGAGGGAGAAAAAGATTCCTCCCCATTTCAGACACTGCTGCACAAAATGTGTGCAAATGCGAAACATTTCTGGGGGAAAGCCATATGTAATAGAGAGAGCAGTTCACCAGAGGCTGAACTGAATGGCAAATACTGGCCTCTGGATTCTTCAATGGTGTCAGATCAGGTGTCAGAGCAGAGAGGGATAGTTGACTTCCAACAGTGCATCAGCATGGTCTGTCTTGCCAAAAATCTTGCCTTGACAAAACAATGTAGATCATGTATTGGGCTTGAGCAGTCACGACTGGCAACTCAGAGAGGCAGAACTTAACCTCGTTCTTGTCTCTAATCCAGTAATGTTTTTCCATCAAACTTTCTACATACTCCATGCAAACTGAATTCAGAGCTCAGAGGAGACTCCAGCTGAATTTTTCACTGTAATGTTTCTCTTTATAAGATTTGTTATTAAGTTACTTTATAATTGATTTGGTATTAAACAGCAAATCAGAATTCTGCTTTCAACCAAAACCAGCTGTCCGCTTAAATTTCTGTGCATTCTTGACCCAGTGTGACAATTACCAAGGGAAAAACATCCCTTTGCAATATTGAATGCAGTCCTGTGCCTGGACATTCAGCAATATTCACTGGTCTATATAACTTAAACAAGAGCAGTTTGCTAGCCTAATAAATCCAAGATTTGGGCTGAGAAGTAAAGGTGCTGTCAATAACCCTTTAGCCAGATAATAGAAAGGGGATTATGTGATTATTCTGTCAAAAAATTAGGTTGCATGCTTTTAATTGGCATCATATCCTGTCATGAGTCTGTAGGGTTTAAATCACAGTCCACCATGTTCGAGAGAGAAGGAAACCTAATAGTAAATCCTTTCATCCCAGAGCCTGTAGAGTTTTTATGTGAAGTCCTAATTTCTGCTAAAATACTTCCAAAGAAAGACAACAGGAAACAGTAAACATGGCAACACCACAAATATACTTTTCTGATGCACTATTTCTGTCAGCGTTCAAAGAATAAGTTGTACAGGCTGGAAAGGAAACTGCTGTATCATTAAAACCCAAGCAGGCTCAAACAGCCACCCTTTTGTAAAATGGCCCCCCTCCCCACCATCTCTCATAAATCTTGTTTCAAACTGGGCTAAAGCCATGGATTGACTTTGCCTCTTGCAGTAATGGCTTGAAACTGTTGTGCATCACAGTTGTGCGTTCAAAGGGAATCAGGAGTATTTAAAACCAACTTCTGGTGCAGGATGCAATTATAACTGACAGCCAGATGTCTGCCCTGTCTGGTACAGCAAGCCTAGAAGAGATTGCAGATGGTCTTGAGACCTTTGGATCTAAACAGTGCATCCAAGTGAGTGATATACAGATAAACAACAATACCACAAATCACTGACACCAGCCGAGGGGTTGCTGGTACTGATAAAGATTTGAGATGTCGGGAAGTGGCTGACCCTTCCACCCTCCCCGCTATTTTTAACTGTGCCAAAACCAAAGTATGTTAGTGGAAAAGGATTCAGCCCACAAAGTGTGTTTATATATCCACTGCCAGAAGTTCATCTTGTGAGGAAAGTCCTCTAAGTAACTGTTTAGTTTACAAAGGTTAACTGGACTGTAGTGAAAGGAATTTGGTATTTTGATTAAACTATATGTCTGGAACATTTGCAGCAAGTTCTGTAATACAGGGTGTTCCCCCAGGTGTTTTACCTACTGAATACATTTTTAAATGGACTAATACTAAAAATGGACCCTCTTCTCTCCAGTCTGAATTGGTTATTATGCATAAGAGGCGCTGCTTTGATGTGAAAATATGTTTCTTATAGTACTTGCAGGAATTTGTAGAGATGTCTCCCTTCACACAGCATCCTACTTTACGCATCTTCTGTGACGCATGTACACAGACCTACTGACTTAGTGAACGCAGGCTTACATGGGAGTACGCTGATAACTGTACAAAGCTTTTGGGAAATAAGCAGAAGCCACTTATCTTTATATCCTTTACTAATATTAACTGTGAAACCAACAATCTCAAAGGCTTTAGAAGTAACTGAAAAGCTTTCATTGATTTTCCATGGGCAGTGGATCAGGCCCTTACCTGTCTCTGGTGGCATTTTTAAAAGAATGTACTCTTAAAGTGACATACATTCACCATATCACAATGTCAGCCTGTGGGGCAATGGCTGAAGAGTGTCTGGGCAGTAACAATTTGAAGCACTGAAGATACGCAAATGATGTGAACAAAACATAAGCGAATTTTTCAGACACTTTAAAAATAAGTATTGTATTTGATTTGCCCTTACAATCACCTTCTTCCTGTGATATTGTTACTGTCTTTTTAAAATATCTGATATCTGATACAAACTTTATCTGCTTTGCATTATCTTGGGTTCTGTAACAGGATTCTGTAAAATTTATTAAAAAATAAAAGAATAGAAGCTGTCCAGGAGACATCTTTTTCTTACATCCCAGTGAGAAAATTCACTGCATCATTTTATCACAGGTCTTCACTGTGTCACAAAGACAGGTCTATGCAATATCATTAGAATGAAAGATAAGGGACTCCATAATACAAAGATGTCATCAGTGATGGGAAAATTCCAATTTTGAAAGAGGACCCCATTCCAAATATCAGGCTTGAAGGATTTAGTATCTTGAAACATTTTTCAGGTTGGTTCAATGTCGTTGTGATAAAAAGGATGTCACTTAAATCACAGCAACCTGATGTGCAAAGTTGTCCTGCTGGATGAGTTCCCAAAACTTTTATTCACAGAAGACTCATTTCAACTAGTCTAAAAACCAGCCAGACCCTTGCTGTTCTTTGAGCCAAGCTCACTTGATAGACTTCATGGTGAAGGATGTCCAAACCCTTTCTTTGTAGCCTCCATTCTCTCGCTGGCTCTCTACCCCTCCTATTTGACTCCCATTCCCATAGCAGGCACTGCTTGTTTGGACATCACCATTTGGGGCTCTACTGCAGCTGACCTCTTCAACACATACTGCTGTAAACTTTTCGCTTTATGGGAAATCATTTTGCAAAAACATGTTGCTCCTGCCCCTCAGGCATGTGAGACTTGAGCTGAGGTGTGTGAACAATCTGAGCAACCAGAAAAGCAGTTTTTCACTGAAGTTTTCTATAAAGGCCTTGGCCACACTCACACAGTATAAGTAGCAACTTGCCCTGCAAATGAGCTGCAGCAGCAAAGCTGGGCAGTGGAGCACCAGCTTGGGCACTGTTGCAGCACACCACAGGCTGCAGTGCAGACATGCCCTAGCTCACATTCATGCCAAGAGGAAAGGCCCCAGGCTTATGCTACGCACCAAGAAACTGCTGTAGAAGCGCTAAAGCATTGCAAGCAACATTCTTTTTAAGTGTGAATGAAGATAAAGGCCCTAGAATTCCCCAAAGAAAATAAAGAGTTGCCAAGAGTATGTGTGTGAGAGGAAAGGCTGCCAGGTTTGAATCTTCTGTGAAAAGTCAGATCACACGGAGGGAGGGACCTGGGGCTTAGTGATGGCCATATTTTGGCCAGCATTGAAGTCTGGGGAATAATTCAGAAAGGCTCAGGAAAGCCTCTATAGTCTTCCTTAAATCAAACTAGCACATGAAAAAGTGCTGATTTCCTGCTTCTTCTTCAAGTTTGTCATTTTAATAAGCTTAGAATGGTCACATAGCCCAAATCCATTTTGATGTGCTGAGTTTTATTTTGTTTGTAATAATTTTTAAAGCCAAGGATTACTGTGTAATATTATGTGTGGGACCCTTCTTGGAGATGGTCTTTATTTACATGTGAAACTTCTAAAGAGCTACTGCCGGTGTAACTTATTCATTGTTACAGCACTTCTAAATGGTATTTTAAGATCCTGGTAATTCTCATCAATAGGGGAGATATAAATATCTCCTTACTGTTGCCTCAGAGTGCATCAGAAAAGCAATGCACACAGATCAAGAGGGAGAAAAAAGTCTGCAAATCGTTTCTGTCCTCCCGCTTCCCTGCAAACCAGCCATCCCAGCAGCATGGCTGGGACTGTGCAAGGAGAGAGGGAGAAGCAACATGGTCTGAGAGACCAGGGTGGGCTGCAGATAGTGTCCATAATGCTCCCTTAAAGGCAAGCATTAGTTGTGTCAAAAAGATGCTGCTTGAAATGGTTCCTGTCCTCAGGCACCCAAAGGATAACAGAGCTGCCTCTCCAGCCCAGAGGAAAAGGGATAGGAGAGCCATTCAGCCAGGCTTCACCGGCTGCTGTGCAGGCACTGTTCCCAAAAGCCCTGGCTCCCTGCCGCCTGCACCGCGCTGGGTCACATCTGACATCCAGCTTAATCCTTCCACCATAGCTGCTTCTGGCACCCACTTGCCCATGAGACCTGTGTGTTATGTGTCCTCCCCACAGAGGGTCATTCAATGCCACACCATGTTTTACGCAGGAGGGTGCAGGCAGTTTGCCATATGAGACTTCATGCTGCCTTACCTACCATGCTTAAGGGCTAGGCTGGTAACCTGAGGGGTATGAATTTATCTTCCTCCTTTGCCATCTAAATCTGCAAAACCTTGAAGGTATCATATAAACTCATAAGGATATTTTAGGCAGGTAAGAACAAAAACAGAAGCCATGCAGATTTTGTGAGAACAGAAGAGTGAGTGGGATTTCCTTGGGGACCTAAATACCTTCAAGCTGAGTGCCTCAGTTGCTTCTCTGGAAAACGGTTATAAGGAGAATTCTCTACCCAGCAAGTTTAAAGATGATGTCCTGTGCTGGTAACCAGAGCAGCACTTGGGCAGCCAGCAACTTCCTGGTGGCTCTGGGAGCATCCTTGCCATGTTTGTCACTCATGCCAATGCCTCAGATGCAGAAGGTGTGGGACAGGTACAGGGGTGTTAATCAACATAATAGCCCCTAATCCCCACATGTTCAACAGAATGAGCACAGCAATTTGGTAGGATTTCCAGTATGAGGTAAGAACTTCTGCAGTTTGGTTTGCTGTTTATAATTCCTCTGGCTAAGAATTGCATCTTGGGTTCCTTGTAGTTATTCTGAGTCAGGTGTTTCAAGGCAGTCATGTTAAATTCTGTTTCTGTATTACTATGGTTACCATTAATAAAGTTGTCTCCATAAGTTACCAGGAAACAGACAGTAAAGAAATTTTAACATTTTCTTGAGAACTAGTAATGAGAGACAGAGATATATATGTAGTGCAAAGAAAGGAAAAGAAAAATGAGACTAAGCCAAAATAATAAAGAACATTAAATGATTCCGTAACTACCACTCATCTTAAGAACTTAAGCAACATTGGATTATAAATGATAGCTATGTTCCTAAGCAAGAAAGCAAATCCCGAGCTCTGTCTTGAGCACTGTAAATGCTATCCCTTTCAGTCTCAGCCATAAACCCATAGTCTGGAGCTACTGCTATCTCCCCAGGAAGGGTTTCCGGGCTTTCAAAATTACCTCAGTTATCAGAGGAATTTGGGAGCCAGTTTGTACTTCAGATTAGAGTTCAGAAAGTAAATCCAAGGACGTGGGTAGTATTGAGTTAGATAGGAGTTTCATTGATTGAATAATCTATAGCTGCAGAAAGTACAGCTATTTTTCTACCGAGTTTCACTTATCTGACTTTCTTCTGAGGAAAGGTTTTATGGAGTACATCTATCAGTTTGGACACAGAGGCACAGTGCTCATTGGCGTATGTCCATTAAAGTATAATAAAACTACAATGCAGGTAGCATTTCAACTGTCTTATTTTTATATACTTTAAGTGATATCATTATCTTCATGTACTTTCATTCTTTTATACATCTGCAGCATACTAATCTCTGTAGCAGATGACTACATGGGAAAGAAAAGGCTAAAGTTTTGATAAGAGTGTGTGTTTTTCTCAATTTGATGGCCTAGTCAGGAGCTCCAGCCTTGCTCCCAAGCCACAACCCCCCCCAGACATGAGGAATTTTCCTAAAAATTCATGAGATGAGTTAAACTTTGCTGTTATTTTCTCTCTTCCCTTGAGCTCCCTGGCGTGCCCCTACTGGAAGGCCCCATCAGCCAGCTATTAGGCACTCATCTGGGAGGTGGCAGATGTGGGCTTCAGTCCATGCTTGAATTTACAGAGATGGGATTGTCTTATGGTCTCCTGAATACCAGGAAAGTATATTAATATCTAATCTATGGGAACCACACCTTCCTTCTTTAATAACAGTAACCAAACCCCTAGAAATGTTTTCATCGCTTTGAGGGACCCATATTTTTTGTTTCATTTTCTCCTGGTTTGTGAAATGGAAACTTTCAACAAGCAAATGATATGCCAACCAAAAAATAAAAATCACAAACAGCCATGAAAACTTAACTATTGCTTGTTTTGCCAGCAGTTCTCCAGAAAGAAAGTTAAAGACCTGATTGAAGTCCCTTTAATAGATTTTAGAAGGGAGTGTACCTGGCTTCATCATCAACCTTAGCTTTGTTTTCAGAACTTTGAATGGTATTTAGCTGCACAAATCCCACTCTAGTCCATGGAAGCCCTGTAGCTAAAACCCAAGTGGCTCTCACAGAATATATTTTCTTCTTTAATTAAAGAGTTCTGGATTGATTTTCATAATTTATTGTTTTCATAGTTGTTTTATGAAGAAGGCATGTTGCATGTGTATGATAAATTGTTAAACTACTATTATTCATTCCATTAGTCTATAACATACCATAGTCCAGGTTTGTGCTTTTAATAGTACATAGTCATTTCAAGGCTTCTAGGTAACTTCCTATTAATAACTAATTAATCATGACTGCGCTTCTAGTCTTGTTGTGGACAATGGCACAGGTTCCACTGACTTGAATAGGTGGAGGATTTGGCCCATTAAAATGATTAATATACATCATCTTCTTTTCACCAGAACGTCAGCAGATTTGGCAATGTACCATGTGCCAAGAGTATGCTGCGTTTCACTGGTGCATCTGCTTGATGGCCTATTAAAGAGAAATAACCAGACCATAAACAGGGCTTATGTGTAAATACAGTAACAGAGTATCCACAGCTTTCCCCCTGGACCCATGTTTCCCATGTCTCTAATAGCATCTTCTGGCCATCCTCAGTGGAGGGGAATGTCTCTTCCCACATAACTGCCCTTACAGTCTGAGGGACCTCTGCCAGGGCTGGCATTTGTGCATGATGGGGACATGGTCATCCCTAGTCATGATGCTCCCTCATATTATGCCACCAAGATCATCCTCTTTCAGCCAGGACAACCTTCCCAGCCTTGCCCACCTCACCTAGGTGTCAGCCCAGGTCCAGTTACTGAATCCTGACTCTGTTTCTGTTTCCATGATGGTGGGAACAGCATACTTGCTTCCTCAGACCTTTTCTGAAGTTCCAAGAAAAAACTTCAGCCACCAGGAAAAGGTTAAATTAGTTAGATGCTTCATTGGTTAAATAATCCATGGCATGTTTACATATTTATACTCCAGTCATTTCTAAATTTGCTCTTTCTCTCAGAACAACAGCAAGTGCTCCTCTTCCAGGGTTAACAATTTCCAGTCCATCACTTCTTTCACCACATGATTTCATCCTGCAGGTCTCCAGTTTGATGGCTGTTAAAGGTTTAAGAAGTTTAAATTGACCTTGACCTGCAAACATATGACTTACAGTAGATGATATTGTTCTGGAAAAACGAAACTTCTGTTCTGAAGCTAAACTGCATTTAATGATTTATATTCCTTCTCCTGGGCCAGGTTCTGGTGTATTTACTAACACTATATGTTATTTTAACTTCTCCAGATGCCCCATTGATTTTGGAGGCACTCTTCCAAGGCAAGGCGGATTCACAATATGAATAAATATACTAACATACAGTGCACGAATATATTGTCATGATTTCAAAGATAAATTCTTTGATCACTTCTAACCTTGTCTTCAGGTCTGTTTGTAAAGTCCTGGCAAATTATTCAAATACATTTGAAAAATACACAGATAGTACCTGCTTTCTTTAAAAGAAATCCCTATTGGCAGTATCATGAGATACCTTGGAATAAGCTACATGTGTTTGTGCTGGGAGGAAAAAGTCCTTGTTCTACTTTGGTAATTGTGAAATACATCTAGGTGCAGTCTTTAATGGGGCAGATTTTAAATCACAGTGAATTAAACAACTGTAGAATGATGAAGGAATCTCTTTCTGGTGTCCCTGCGAAGCTTGAAAGTTCGGAACAATGTGTGCTAAAGAGACAAGACTGGCATTGAAGTGTTCCTGGTAGCATCACTGCCTTTTGTCTTTTTTGGCATGCTCTTTAGGAAACAGGAGAGAAAGAAAAATATGAAATTGAACATGGCAAATTCAATTATAAAACAAAGCCACCCACCTTACTTTCAGAGTCAGGTAATATAATTGCCTCTTTTTGATGCAACAATGAGTTTAACAACATATGTTAAATGAACAATTATTTAAAATAAAAGGAAATTACCTTAAAAACAGCTGCAGTATCTCGGGCTGTAGCACCAAATGCAGTGCAGAGAAACAGCCCATTGTGAAGCAAAGGCTCACGCACAAACATGAGCACTCCCCAACCCTACCCTTGCAAAGAAAACAGCGAAAAGCAATCATTTCACAGGATATTGACAAATGTCTCGTCTATATTTGATCTCACCAGCTCGTTCTGCCTCTGAGTTTTTATTTATGTTTGTTTACTTTGGTCTGCCTTTTTTCTATTTATTTATTTGTTGGCTGCAAGACCAAACCCCACCGCCCAAAGCCACTATTTGTCGCACAATGGTACGATGACAATTGGTGTTCTCCAGTAAATTGTATTTTAACAAATGTCACAAGCAGTGGAAACGCCAGCACAAGCACACTGGCACTAGGTGCACGTCTAGGAAGAATAAAAAGAGAAGAGCTTTTTGCCACAGAATAAATCCATTTTCAGTCACATGACCGAGTCTGGAGGCTTCAGGACAGCACAGAACCAGCCTGCACTGGGAAAGGAATTAAGCGGCTCTGCCTCCTCCTCGCACACACTTTCCAGCCTGTCGACGCGTTGCCTGTCCGTATCCCTCACAGCGCATCTGTAGAGCCATTAAATTGGATAATCCCTCTGGCCTTTGATACATTTCTGGACATGATTATTTCATTACTCGCAGTATATCAGTAGGATCATAATAAAAAGGACTTCTGACAACCTGCCAAGAGTTTTGTGGCCTTGTAAACACAAAAGTGCTCTAATAAAATTTTATTAAGTGTTAAAAAGTCATAAAAAGTGAAATAACATAAACTACAAAATTTACTGTCCTCAGCAAATGCTGAAAATATCGTCCATAGTAAAATTAAATTAGCATGTAATAGACAGTGCGGCGGCGCGGAGTGGGTTTAAAAGAGGATCCAGGAAAGGGGAAAAAAGAGGCGGGGGGTGAAGAAAAGAAAGATTGCACTTGAACTAAATATGGGTCACGGGGGGTTAGTTTATGGCGATCCTCGCTTTTCACTGCCGGGCCGGCGGGATGCACGCACGGACGGGGTTGGGGGGAGAGCGGGGCCG
>NW_009913633.1:1175-2391 GCF_000696875.1 Nestor notabilis | reverse complement strand
TGAGCCCCCTCAGATCCCCCCCCCAGTGCCCACGGACCCATATAGAGCATAGCAAAGGCACCTATAGGTCCCTATTGCTCCTATAGACCCCTATAGAGTATTGCACGGGCATCTATAGGTCCGGATTGGTCCTATAGACCCGGAGCAGACCCTTTGGGTGCCCATATGGGGCACATCCAGCTCCCTCCCCATAGAATTCCCGCTGGGATAATGGGAAGAACGTGGGGCCACTATGTGAAGCCCGAGTGCTGATGTGTGCAGACGGGGGGGTACGTATAGACATAGGTGTACAGACACGTTCCTATAGGTGGTGATGGGCAGAGCCAGGTAAAGGGTCATCACTAAGGACCAGGAGAAACAAAATCCATCGGGTTTAATCCCAAACTCCAGGAATTCTCTTTATAGGGCTGGAAATGAGGTGAGAAAACTGGGAATTGCCCTGACTCCAGGAGCTGGGGCGTGATGCTGAGGGATGCAGGAGGGAGGGACAAGGTCAGGGTTAACGGATGGGGCTGGGAAAGAGGAAGGGAAATAGAGAAATTTGGGAATATAGGAATACAGATAGGAAAATGGGAATGGGAATAGAGATGGAAAAGGAAATAACAGAAACAGAAATAAACTTAGAAATAATAAGAGCAAGGATAAGGATAGGGATAAGGATGAGAATGAGGATAAGGGTAAGGGTAAGTATAAGGATAAGGGTAGGGTTAAGGATAGGGATAAGGATGAGGATGAGAGTAAGGATAAGGGTAAGGATAAGGATAGAGATAAGGATGAGGATAAGGGTAGGGTTAAGGATGGAGATAAGGATGAGGATAAGGGTAACGATGAGGATGAGGATGAAGATAAAAACAAGACTAAACTAATCCCAGCACTAATTTCCTCCTGGGGCATTGACTGTCCCTGTTCCCAGGGCTCCAAGCTCTGGGTGATGTTTTGGGGCCATTCTGGGCCCGGCTTTTCCTTTTCTTTCTTCTTCTGGAAAGGTGAGGAAAGAGAAAATCCTGACACCGGGAGCAGGTGCTTGATGCTGAGGGATGCAGGAAGGGATGGAGGCACCGAGATGGTCCCCACAGGGCTGCGATGGTCTTCACGCTGCTGTGGTGGTCCCACACCACCACGGTGGACCCAACACCACCACGGTGGTCCCAACACCACCGTGATGGACCCAACACCACCGTGATGGACCCAACACCACCATGATGGCCCCACCACC
>NW_009913633.1:0-1092 GCF_000696875.1 Nestor notabilis | reverse complement strand
ATGGTCCCAACACCACCACGATGGTCCCAACACCACCACGATGGACCCAACACCACCATGATGGACCCAACACCACCGTGATGGACCCAACACCACCATGATGGACCCAATACCACCATGATGGTCCCAACACCACCATGATGGTCCCATCACCACCACGATGGACCCAATACCATCATGATGGTCCCAATACCACTGGGATGGACCCAACACCACTGGGATGGACCCATCACCATGATGATCCCAACACATCACGATGGTCCCTGTGTTGCTCCGCTGCCTCCATCCCCTCCCATGGGCTGCTTATCCCAAAGATTCTGCCATGATGAGGATCAAATCCGGGATGTTTGATATAACCCCCCCCATGACCCCGGTGGCCCAGGCCAGGCCTGACCCGGGTCAATGAGCCTGGGCATCACCACAGCGCCCGGAGAGGGAGGTGGGTGATGGATGGGAGCGGGGGGGGCCGAGCTCTGCCAACCGGCTCCGTCCCGGAATGTCGATCCATCACCGGCACTGGGACATCCCAGGAATCCAGAGCACTGGGATGGAGGGAAGCTGGATGTGGTGGGAAGGGCTCGGGTGAAGCCAGGAGGAGAAGGGGCTGGAGAAATGGTGTGCCAGTGATAAATGGGATGGGAATCGTGGGCATGGGAGAGGTTGGGATAGGAAAATATTGGGATATTAAAATATCGAGATACGGAAATATCGAGATATGGAAATACTGAGATATAAAATATTGAGATGAAAGTCTTGAGATATAGAAATATTGAGATAGAAAAAATTCATGTATAAATATTAGATATAAAAATATTCAGATATAAAAATATTCGGGTATAAAAATATCCAGATATAAAAACTTTCAGATATAAAATGCTCAGGTATAAAAATCATTAGAAATGAGAATATTCAGATATAAAATATTCAGGCAGAAAAATACTGAGATAGAAAAATATCAGAAAAACATGGAGACACAAATTGGGATATAAAATATCGCGATGGAAAACTATTGAGATATAAAAATAGCGGAATATAAAATATTGAGATATAAAATAGATATAAAAATATCGTGATAGAAAAATATTCCAATAG
>NW_009913632.1:12347-24452 GCF_000696875.1 Nestor notabilis | reverse complement strand
GGGCGGTGCCGCACACCCACCCTCCCAGCGCGGGGAAGGTGCGGTGCGAGGGCAGGCTGCAGAAACCAGCAAGGCCTAAAAACAGTGTCCCGGCCGCTGCTGTCTGCTTCACCCAACCAACGAGGCCAGTTTGCGCCGCCAGGGAAGGCCTAACGTGTGCGTAAAAGAAATCCTGCGCTCAATCCGCTTCTCATGGTCATAGCGCCATGAGGAAGTAAGCGCTCTTACGTCAGGAACAAAGCTGTCTGGGTTCTCAGAGTGGCTCCTGCTGAGCTCCAGCCGATTTGCAGGGTGTCATGCTAGCTTCAGGTGTGTATTAAACTCTTCTTCGTAAGCAAATTCACATTTAAACCCTGTTTTAAATTATTCTGTCAATTAAAACCTTAAAAATTCCCATGAATTAATGGAAATGATAGTGTCTGTATTAAATATGAAAATACTTTACTATCAATATGTCATAACATAAACATAAAAGTCTGCTATTCTGCCTCTTCCATGGAAATATCTTCCCCCTTGGTGTCCAGGAAGTTGGCTGGGTTACTTCCCAGTGGAAGCCTTGCCGCTTGCCTCAGCCACCACGACACACACACAAAGCCTGGAATGCGCTCTTTTACTTACAATCCCCCTTCAGTATGGCACCAATAGGTGCTGACAAGAGGCTATTCCTGGTGGTGGAGTGGGAGAGGCAGGTGGGGCAGAGACAGAGGAAGGGTCACCTCTGACTGAGAATTTCTCTTCCTAAGTTCCAAATATTTCCAAGCCTGGGAAGAGGTAGCAGCAGGATTTAGGCCGGAGACAGGCTAAGCAGGTCCCTCGCGCTTCTGTGATTGTCTGTATATGAGTTATAACTCATCAGCTACAACCCTACTTGCTGCAGTACCTGTGGCTGATGCACTCATGTAGGGTTTTCCTGGAAGTGTTTATTTCAGGCTAAATGCTTCATTTGTGCTTGAGACTTACCCGCATTTCCCTCAAAGCAAGAATTAAAATTCTTTGTTATGTGTGATGAATATGCTGCTTCCAGCTCTCAGGCTCAGAGGTAGGAATTATAAATGGGATCTTTAAATATTTACCAAAAGGAAAAAATAAAACATTTGAGGCTTCAGCTGAGTAAAAAAGCATTCGCTGCTGGGAGTTATGCAGTTATACAGCAAAATAATAAAGAATAGGCTCAATTATTAAAAACCGGTTACCATTTAATTACTTACAACTAAGTGACTCTACTGCATCTATTAAAAAAACCAACTAAGCCAAAATCAACTTACTAAGCAAAACCCCAAACCAAACCAGGGTTTGCTTGGGGGCCCAAAGCATCACTGTTGCAGAGGTGCAATCTAGTTTCCCCCGTGTTGTGCTGAACACTGTCCAGACGAGCTTCAGACTGTGCCTCTTTCCTACACCTCGAGTGCCATGGGATGAAATCGCACCTGCTGTGGAAGGCTGACAATCAAGCCTGCAGGGTACTCGCACAGAGAAGGTATTAGCTCTGGCCATATATTAGGTAGGTCTCACCAACTTGAGCTATTAAAAAACCTCAACAAAACAGACGGTGTTCCAACTAACAATTACCAGACATTACAGGATTAAAATTACTAGGCTTGCGAATAGCGAAGTTTGTGTGAAGACGCAAGCTAATTGCATATTGCTACTGTGGTCCAGATTAAGCACTCAGATACTCTGAGGTCAAGAATACATTTTGAGTCTCCAAAACACTTCAACATGTTGCTAAAACAAGCAACACGCAGAGCCGTATGCGTGTACCAGCGCGCAAATCAAGCGTTTCCAGTGCGCAGCCTCCTCTGTCTGGGCAATGACCAGGCACTGAAAGCATGCAGAACTGCCCCGGCCATGCCGCCTGCAGCCAAGGAAACACCCAAGGACTAAGGACATTGGTGTTCTGTGAAGCTCAGCCACCAGAAAGTGACTTTGAGAAAATGACACTGTAGTTACAAGTCTGGCCTGCTGCTTTTTTTGTTGTGAAAAGTGCTGCCCTTGCTACACAGTACCAATCCTAGGTAACATTTTAAAAGTTAAAAACAATTAGCTTCCATCCACGTTTTCTTTAAAGAAATTCCAGGATTTTTTTTTTTTTAATTAAATGAGAAAAATAGTAAAACAGACTTTTGATATTAAACAGGCACTTCCGTTAAAACTGCCGATCTATTTTCTTTTGTCAAAGCCCAATGAATGGAACGTTTCAATTAGCTGTTCACTCACCCACAGCCCCGCAGATGTCAGCAGATGCCAGTTCCACATTTACTGGTTGCCCTTCTTTCCTGTCCAGTGCAGCCACAACACAGACTGGGCTGGCACAGAAAAGCATTTGGTTCTGCAGGAAGCACAGCTTTGGTAAAAGCAAAGGGAGATCAAGACTCCACAGACAAACAAGCTGCAAGAGTAACCTGCGCTGGGACTCTGCACTGGGGTATGACTTGCCCCGTTCATTTCAGGGCACCCTCACTCACCTATCCAAGCCCAGCACCTTCTGTGTCAACCTTGTTTTGCTGCTTTCACAGCACATAATGAAAGAGAGGCAGCATCTGACCACATGAAGAACAAACCAATCTAATATTGACAGTCCCATAAACCTCAGTTAGAATTTAAGCATCTGGAACTCAATTCATTCCCCAGTGAATTCCCCCAAGTGTTTCTGGACTTCACAAGGGAGAGAAAGGCCCCAAGAGTCTAAGAAGTGTTCAAACTCAACATCTGTTCAACACACTCGTATCACATCACATGGACAGAGCTTATTTTGAGGGTGGTGCTTAACAGAAGTCCCCTATGTAATTCTTATTCCTGATTCTTCCCTCTCCCTCTGTGTATAGTTAGCCTTTTGCAGCATCAGCCACACATATTAAATTGTGATTGTAGCTAAATACAAAGCTTGGCAATCCACATAAAAGCACCGGGATTATTACTCTCCGCAGGATTATTAACTTCTCAAGTCCCTCTTTTTTCATCAAAGGAACAAAAGGCACCAACAAGCAGAAGTCCAGCTGCTTGGCAAATACTCTTCTTCAAACCTGTTTTGACCTGGAGAAAGGCAGTAGTGGCAGCTGCTGGCTGGAAAGAGCAACTGCCTTTTTTTCCCTTCTGAGTGGAGTTAAAGCCTGGCACATCAGATGGCATGTAAACAAGCACATACCCAGACTGATTCTCACAAGATAAGAGAGTCTGTGCTGCTATTATACAGCTGCAAATATGCCTCTGAGTCTCGCCGTATACAAGAGTTGTCACTGATTACTTCCAAATCGCATGAGCAGAAACTGCACTGAGCCCCACAGGAGCCTCAGGCCTTTTGTCCACCCTATCCTCTTCATCACTGCTGCCTTGATTTTGGAAGAGAATAACCCCTGCCTTACCCCATGCCAGCAGGGCTTGGCTGTCTCCTCCTGTCAGAAGACTGCTTTGTCACAACCAACCAGTTATGTGATGACAACTGTTGCCACGTAGCCGTTGCTGTGCACGCAGAGGATCACAGCAACATGCTGGGGATGGAAAGATGGGGAAGCTCAGTGGGAGCACGGCACTCGCTGTGAAGCAAAGCTTCTCATTTATTTGAAGTGGTGGCACAGAGACATCAGCTGGGACATCTCCTGACGGATCACCCATAACAAACCATCTCTGAGCTGACAGGGGCTTTGGAGCCACAGCTGCTCTTGTCATTGCTAGGAGGAATAAAGCTCGACACAGCTGGCTGCAGATGCAGTCCTGACCCTCACAGCAACAGCAAGAAAGACTCATCATTCTTTCTTTGTATCCTTGGAGATGAATCTTCCCTGAATTGATCCTGCTTTGAAGAGATGTGAGGACAAGAAACTAAAACAAGATTTATAATCTCTTTTGATCAAAATTTAAGAAGAATCTCTTGTGAGGTGATTTCAAGGGTGACAAAGAGGAAACCCTCATCATTGCACGAGGCACCTGCAGCCCATACAGCATGTCATTATTCAGATAGAAGACTTCATAATACTTTCCCATCATTTATAATGCTTCTGTTTCTGAACTGTTTTCTGTACATCTCAAGGGAAGCAATTAAAACTAACATGGAAACAGTGAAAAGTGCCAGACATTTTGGAAAACTTCTCCTCTCCTTTTAGGAGCAGTTTATTGCCTGCATGCAGACACACACAAATTAATAGTAAGAACCTTTTAGTTACTGTTAGATCTAACTAGAAACATGCGGTATCACCAGGGTCTTGCTCTGTGCTTGGGAATCTCCTTTCTCCAGCCAGTCATTTTTGGTCTGAACCGTAAAGTCGAATACCCAGTTATAAATAGCATGTGACTTTTTTCAAAGTAATAGAAAAACATAGATTGTATAGGTTTTGCAGGATGTGTTTGCAGCCCACTAGAGTGAATTAGCTCTTGCTTGTGCAAACCAACAAGTACATCTCCTACTTAGTGGTTTAGGACTACAGCTAATCTGCAGGATTTGGGCATAGTTCTAAGTTCCTGGGCCTGGGCATATGTCTGGCTATATCATGAACCCACAAAAGACAGGGACGATTCATCCTCATCCCCTCACTTCTCCTCCCTTTGTAGGAAATAAAGAAACCTGGCTGTGCAGATGGCAAAGGAGCAGGAGTGTCCTTCAGCCAGGTCATCATCTGGCTGATGGGGGCACCAAGACCTTGACAAATACTGACCTACACCTCCGGAGCCAATTCGCCTTTGGTCATTGCGTGTTTCACACATTTACCTATCCATCTATCCAAATGCATTTAACTAAAGCAGTCCTGATGGGAGCACTCCGCAGGATGGAGAATCCACCAGTTCTTTGAGCTTGTTCCAGTGTTAATCATTTTCATCATTAAATGTGTCCTGCTTCTTTTAGTAATTTTCTTCAGCCCCCAGTCATTTGTGCTTGTTGTGCCTTTCCCTGCTAAACTGAAGTGCCTTTTGATACCAGTATTTTAGTTCAGTTAAATTTAACATAGAATTACTTAATTATGCTCTTTTTCTGAAATAAGCTAAACAGACAAATCTCTTGCTGTGAGGCATTTTCTTTGGTTTTTGAACTTCATAGTTTTTCAACACTCTCTCTTCTTCCAAGATAGTTTAAAAGCTTGGACAGCAGAAGCAGAGCCAGTATTTTATCACGTGAAACCACTTCCTTCCACTGCCCTACTTACCAATCTGAGGACTGTACTAGCTCTTTTTGCAAGGACATGTCAGGACTGCTAACACAGCACATGGAGATGCTTATCTGCTCTGACCTGTGACTCCAAATCAGACCTGCAGCTTTCAGAGCTAAATTTCCGATTTTGAAGGTTATGTCCACATTCCTTGCTCCTAAATGTGTAACTTCACATTTGCCTATACTAAAAATGCATTTTGTCTGCAACGTTTCACTGCCTTGTCCTTAGTGCTATTTGCATTTCTAGCAGTTTTGTGCCACATCCAGATCTGATCAAGCACAGTCCTGCATTTGCTTTAGAGTCCCATTTACTGTCAGATCTAGTACCTGTCTCTGCAAAATCCTCTTAGAAACCCTCCACTCAGTGACAAATCCACATTGCAGGCTACTCTGTGAGATCTTGGGTTCATTCATAATCCATTTGAAGCACACCTCATTCACACTACTTACAGCTATTGAGGTAATAACCTCAAATAATGGTGTCAAAAGACACAGTGGGATAAGATCTCTTTTTTTCTCCTTCATAATAACCTATCACCTAAAATTACTTTCTCATGGTTTATATCTTTATATTACAGTTTTTAACTGACTCCTATATCATCCTTTTTATTACTTTGCCTGCTGCTGGGGTCAGCATGGCTGGCCTGCTACTTCCTTCTTATTTTCCAATACTGTTAGCTAAGCATTTTCTCAGGCTCCTGAAATTTCTCAGGCTATATGAAACTCTTTAAAAACACACAGCAGTTGGCTGGCATCCCCTTCAGCCTGCTCTGCGCCACTCTTGGTGCAAACTAGCCAAGCCTCAACCTTTTGAAAAGAATGAAACAAGATGAACTCACACAGGTCAATTGTGGTTATTACAGTAAGTCATTAACTGTACTGTCTGAGGAACAAGTTTGGCAGTACATTTAATTTTGTACTTTGATTTATTCATCTATTTTACCAGAAAAGGAAGGAAGGAATGAATGAAGGAAGGAAGGTGTTAAGAGTGCTCAACTCCAGCCATATGTTCTCCAGCAGTAAGTAGTATGTGATACCATCTTGCATTGCTCAAGGTGACAAAGTACAGCGAGTAGACTCCCACATTTTTTCTTAAAGTTAGCTCATGCACTTTGAAGAGAGATGTTTTTCTTTGGAGCTAAAACTGCAGAACTAACTGGCTCTGGAGCTTGGCATCTCTTGACACACTGCCTAATGCCTCTATGTACCTGTTGCCTTCTTGTGTGAGAAATGAATTTCTTTAGAAGCATTTTATTTTCAGCTGTACAGTAAGTTTCAAGCTATAACAGGGTTCCATCCAGTTACTGCTGTCCACAAGGGAGAGCTGAGAATTATTAAAATTACAGCTCTTGAGGTCAGTCACAGTTTAAACTAAATCCACCTCCTGGGTACCGTTCATTGCATCCGTACTATGAGCAATTGGACATAACATAGCACGCTTTCTCACATCTCTGCATTGCTTTCAAGATTGCAGTTCTTTGATGATTCAAGCTACCTCTCCTAGCTGCCTGTGGGTGTACTATCTGGTCCCTCAGGGAACTACAATGAATATTTCTCCTGCTAGTTTGCTCAAATCCACTGCTTTGCAGTCCTGGGTGATTTCTGTGGCAGCAAGGACCTGTGTTTCACATTTACTTTATTTTTGTTACATACCGTAAGACACTGCTGCAGTTTGAAGTTCCCTGATCTCCTCTGGCTTTCCAAATACCATATTTGGTCCCTACAGCTACAGTCTGTACATTCATTCATCACCTGCTCCCTAGGAAAGTCCCCCTCTCAGTGAATTCAGACAGGCACGATGAAATAGGATGAGCTGTCCTGCTTTCCTGTTCCTACTGCAGGTGCACCTCAGGAATTAGTGTTTGCTTTGTGGATGCTCCCTCTCCATTCTTCATGCACTGTTACGAAAAGCCCTTGCAACCTCACCACGCTGCTAACATCACTGATAGATCAAACTCCTTTGAGGCTTGCTGGTGGGCTGTGGTGTTTGTGTAGTGTTGGTTTTTTCCTTTTAATTGGCTTGATGAATACATTAAGGGAAATAAAGAACAGAGTGGTAAAAGGGAAGCTATTAGAATGCAGCACTGAGAAGCTGAAATGATACCTTATTCAATCGCTCTGAGTCAGGCACAGATAACTTGTTATAGGGCTTCTGTGTCACTGTGTTAGAAAAGTCTTTGTCAGAAACCTCCTGGGAGGAAAATGCAGTCAACTTGGTGAGCTTGCTGTGTGTAAAGCTCCTGGGAGTAGCATTCAGCTCATGGAATCAATGAGCCGAGGTCAGAAAATTCAGCTGCTGGTGTCACTTGAAGAAGCAAAGCTTAATAATGCTTTTTTGAAGATATCGGTGTTCCTGGACTTTGTTCAGATCCCACAGCCTTTAGTAGCTTCAAAGTGAAGATTAAGCTTCTAAAACCGGTGCCATGCCTGTTGGTGACATATTTTTGCACTGTAACATTTAAGCTTTACATATTTATCAGTCAAAATCTTATTATTAATACAATAATATATACATTCATTGTTTAAAAGCACGAAGTATTTTCCCTTAACATGTTCATATACTATAAAACACTTGTAAGATTCTATTTCAAACAAAACAATTCACCTCCATGTCTTATAAATCTTCAGTGAAATGATTTTACCCAGTATGTCTCTACATCTTTAATCTCTGGTAGACAGAGAGCTGCAGTTTCCAACTCTTTGTTCAAGCAAAAGCATTACTGATTTGGACATGTGCATTGACTGTGGAGGACACCTGATGGTAAATGTGAAAGGCAGTTGTGGTTGTGATGATCCAAACATCCACACTGTGTCCAAGATTCTTCTGGGTGTCAGTTGTTCAGCACAGTTTGCAGGACTGAGGAAAAGAGGTTTGCACTGCAGATTCTAGCCTAACTGTCCACAGTGCAAACCGACACAGCACATGCTCAGACAGCTGGGACTTACTTCATTCGTACCGGAACAAAGGCTAATAGAAGAAATGTCTTGACACTGAGTATTGCCCATCACGGTATTTCATGTCACTGATGTTTCAAAGACATCTGATGAAATCACCAGTACTTGGAGCTACACCTGCATGAGTTTTCTATCTTCCAGCTTTCCCTCACCTAGCAGCGATAACATCACAAAAGACACGCAGGCTTGTTTCAGCTCCACTAACATCAGCCTTACAGGAGCATTTGATTACATGGATGCCTGTGAATCTGGTCCAGCCTTGTGTTCCAATCATCTGATACTCTGGCCAAGATACAAAATTGCTGCAGCCAAGGCTAAGAACAAGACATAGCAAGAATTTCTGTCTTCAGGGGCAATTGTGCCTGATTTGTACCCATCACTAGAGGCACAGACTGCACACACAAAAGTCCATCAGCTTTTCGTAAGAGAATTTAGGAAGCCTGAGTTTTTTTCAAGTCAAGTCACTGATTAGCCCAGGGACTCATTCATGACATGGAGAATGTATCACATAAACTTACTCTTTTCTGCCACAAATCTTATGAGGCCTGAGTTGCTGATGGGACAAAAAAACCTTTCTCCATTGCTACACGATACTGTGCTTGAAATGAATACATACTTTGCATCCTCTGTTGCATCCCTCTATGCCTTTTTTGCCATCTTTCGGAAATATCCAACATAACATAAATCTTGCAGCTTCCATATCATTTGGATAGTGCTAATGACCTGGTGATGTCAGTGCTTAGTTAACACTGCTCATTCTTTGGATTAAACTCACTCTGTGGTTAACAGAGACAATGATGATCTCAGCAGGAGTCACACTTGTAACCCATCCAGTGCTGCCAGTGCCTGACTAATACACAGGAACTCCTTTGTCTGTCTGTGTTGCACAATAGTTAATGTTTTTCCTAAGAAATTCCTGCAACATCCTTTCCTAAGCATTTACCAACTCCGTTCTTTCTGCTGGTACTCAAAAACATTCTATGTTTCTACTTGGACATCTAGTCATAATGTTTCTATGAAGGTGAATCACGTCTAAACCAATTTCTCCCAGTATCATTACATGCTTCTTCCTTAACTATGTACTTTACTAAGTTATCACCACCACCAGAGAGGAAATTGGCCAAGCAGTTAACAGACTGACAGCAGCTGCTTTGTTAGTACTGACTGCGTTTATCTCATGCCCTCAAACTCTCAAAGCAAGCTTCAACACCCACCTGACATTTTAAAGCCATATGTCCTTACAGGTCTCCATAAGTTACCTTGAAATTAACCACTTAAGTCATGGCTGTCAGTAGTTTCACAGGATTACCAACTCATTCATATAATTACCGTCTAACAACTATTCTGAGAACGAATTTCATTGTACATCCTGTTCTTTCAATCTCTTCAGCTGATTACTTCTCAATTGCCTGCTACACTAAGATTCTTCCAAAAGAACATAGCGATCCAATTTAAAGGCACTTGACGTCATTAGTTGTCTGTAACACTCTACTCAAAACCATGTGAACATCTGTTGTTTTGATGAAATTGTTCTGAACTTTGTCTCTTGCAGTCAGTAATCCACACGTAGTAGATTAATGCAACAACAAACAACTTTGAGAACATGATAAATATTGCTTTAATTTCATGAATTCCATGTCTTGGTCTTTCAGACCTGGCCTCCAGTTTAGGACACATCTTGGATCTTTCCTTCATTGGCATGCTTGTAACTTCGGAGATGCAAGCAATCTTGCTATAAGGTTGTTCCCTTTGGATAAAGATGTTTTCCTAATGCATGTGAATTGCTCTTAGGGTGTGAATTGCTCTTAGTACGCAACATTTTCCATTACAGAATATTTAAATTTTCAGTCATCATTCTCACCATCTACTGTTTTATTTTGATTCTTTTCATATTTAATATTCATATAGTAAAAATTTCCACCAAAAAAAAAATGGCCACTATCTTTCTAGTGATGATGGCAAAGATGACGACCATCACTGTAGATTTTGCATTGATGTATCTGAATGCAAGTGATTTATGCAACAGCTCGTAAGGTTTTTTGTTCTTCTTCTGAAGCAAGGCACATTCTGTCTCCTATGCTGCCGATCCTCTCCCCCCTCCAAAACCCGCAGCAGTTTCACTGACTTCCCGGAAGCCTCCCCTTTCTTGGTTGCTACTGCCTTGCTCTCTGGAGAGCTTTTTCATCATGAACGTTCTGCAGTACTTCTGAAGATATCCAGTCTGTGGCATTTTACTGTCTACTCGAGTTTTCCATGATTTTCAGAAGTGGAACCTAATTGTGGATTCTGGCAGCTCTCCAAAAGATACTCTAAATTTATGGCCTGAGGGGACACTTCATCTGCATCTGGAACTTCTGAAGTTCATAGCAGAACTTCCAGTGCAAATTATACATATGGCACAGTTTTTGGGAAGATGTCTACTCTTATTTTCACACTCTGATATGTTCCATTGATCAGACACAATACGAATCTGCTAAAGCCTGTATAATATCTAAACTGCAGATAATATGATTAGTATCATATGAATAGGAATACTAGCAGTGGATTTATGGACAAAACTGGAATCCTGGTTTATACAAATAAAGCTTGTGAAAATAAATGTTTGCTACCTCAGAGTATACTAGCTAATCTTCACGTATGTTTATAGATCTGATGAAAACAAGGATGCTTCCCTCACTAGAAAGCATCATAAAATGAGAGAGAGAAGTCACTTAGAAGTCGAATCAGTTATGTGACTTCTGAAGATGAGACTGAATTTGGTTGCCTCCACATGAGGCAATTAGAATACTCATTGATGTTTAAACCATCTCTAGGACCTTCCCTTTGCTATAACCACCCCATATAGACTCTTCTCTAAAATAAACATCCCTTCAGATTACAAAAAAGTACAAAAGTCCTAAAAGGCTTTGAAAGGAAAAAGATGAAATTAATCTCACCAAAACTGTGCAACAAAGTGAACAAAGATACTCTTGTTTTAAGAGAGAGGACTATCACCACATAGTACAATGACAAAGGAGGAGAACAAAGAAATATTACTTACTGCAGTTCAAATCTAACTTTCCTCATTATCCATGGGGAAGTGAGAAATGGAAGACAATGTGAAACAGCTGGAAAGGATAAAAATACCAGTAGATGCAACAAAGCAAAACATTCCCCCAGATGAATAAGTTTCCCTTTGATCAAACAACAAAAAAAGATTTGAAATGTGTCTGTTTTAAACAGAACACAAAAACGAGAATATGCAATAGACAGCGACAGTGGATGAGGAGCAAGATGAAAGGTCCGAGATGAATCTCAGTTGGTATGAAGTGCTCCAGGGTTTTTTCCTAGTTTTGTACAACTCCCTTACAACCAGGTAATTATGTAGCTCCTGAGCCTATCCTGTTAAGTTTGCATAATGAAAGCTGAGCTGTTGTTGAAAAAATTAGCAGTAAGTACAGGTTGCTATTTTATTATTGATAGTTACTTTGGTAGCAATGCCAATAAAAAATGGAATATGTCATTGAGCAGAGAACAACAATAACTTGTCTTGGTGAAAAAGCTCATGACCTAGCCAGTAGTTATTAAAACATATATACAAGCTTAACTACATGTATAGCTGCTGTATCGCCAGCTTCTTTTTAAAAAGCCTCTGAATAAACATTGTTCCCTCGCTATCTGCACATCTCCTGACCTTTAAAACAGGCATCATAAATAGAGGGCACTGAGCACAAATAGCCCCTGTGTTCATCTAAATCAGTAAAATAAGATAGCACTATTATCAACAACCACCACAATCATATATAAAACGAACAAGTAAATGCTATCAGTCCCTCTACAGGGCCACACAGTGGTCACAGGAATCTTTCTAGGATACTTTTGTAAAGGCTTACATTTTTATTTGTTCACTGCAGCACTGAACACTCGTCTAGAGCTAAGGGAGATTTCATGAATGCTGGCAGACCCTGAAGCACTCATTCCCTGAGCTAGAAGAGGATTTTTCATGGCTGCAGTGCAAAGCATTCAGACAC
>NW_009913632.1:0-12316 GCF_000696875.1 Nestor notabilis | reverse complement strand
CCCCTTCTCCTCATTCCCAGAGGCTGAAGCTTAAGCTTGTTTCAGAAACATCGGTGTAGATATGCAGACACTGGCTTACAAAGAGAATCCATTTAAGCCCAGCATTTTGTCTCCTACAAAAGCCATTTGCAGATTCCTGAAGAAAAGTGAGAACAGAGCAAATTCATATTGTATTTTTCCTAATATTCTCTCAGCCTCTGACTATTTTCAGTTCAGGGAACTTTCTGCTCCTGTTGTAGCTTTTTTAGTGCCCCAATAGATCTCTCTTTCACACACTTTTCCAGTCTCGCTTGAATTCTTGTAAACTTCTTGTATGACAGCACCCTTTGTCAAAGTGGCATTGGCTACTCACCTCCTTTTGTTTGATTTCCAGCCCCACTATTATTTCACTTTCTTCTTATAGTTTCTAGTTCTTCTGCAGGAGGAGACAATCAACAGACAATTCCTACCCACTTTTCCACACTACTCCTGTTTTGGTGGCTCTCCAGCAATCCTGTTAAGCTATCTCTTTTTCAGGGTGAAGGGTTCTACCCTTTGCAGTCATTCCTCATGTAGAAGTTGATTTGTGCCTTCTGTTGCCCTTCTGTGAATCTTCTCTAGATCTCTAACTTTTCTGAGACAAGGGGATCAGTACTGCACAGTATGCGTGGTGTGCTGAATTGCAGTTTTATACAGTGATCCTGTATTTTCCACTTTGTTCTCAATTCTTTTCCTAACCATTACCAATATTTTCTTTTCCTCTTTTGACTGCTGCTGAGCTTCAAAGAAATGTGATGTTTTCAGAGACCTATCAAACTCTCAAGAGGCCTCTCCTGAGCGGTAAAGTTCATTACAGAGACCGTTACTGCACATGTGAAGTTAAGACTGTTTTTCTTTCCCATGTGTATCGCTTCACATTTACCTACATTGACTTTAACCTGCTCTTTTCTTGCGAAATTTCACACAGACCTTCACAGAATCACTTTCTGAGATTCTTGACAAATTGCCATTGCATTTAGTATTTTGAGTAACTTCATATCATCAGTAACTCTGTAGCTCCATGTTCAAATTCTTTTCAAGACCATCTATGAATATGGTGAACAGGTGAGCATTCAGCACAGACCCTTGCAAAACACTGGGTCCCCTATGAGGATCCATGCCAGGATTCTCTCGTTTGTGCTATAATGGGGATGTTCATTATGCAAGGTAAGCCACCTTACTACCTTTCCAATTTTCTCAGCCCCTAGAATGCTTATTTTAGTTAAAAACCAGAGAATGAACACTGGCCATCACAGCATTTTATTCTGTTGTTAAAGATGACAGGACAGAGGAATCCCTCGTGGCAACGTTAAACTTTTCAGTGTATCAATGACAAAATGAGAAGTACCACAAACCCCAAAGGTAATTTCTTTAAAAAGGAAAGAAAGCAGAGATGAAGTAGCACAAGAATTGGCTGATATCCAGGCAGTCAGGAACGTTATTACCATGAAATATCTTTGCCATCCATCCTCCCATATGAATGACACAAAGTATGATGGGCTGGTACATGCATCAGATTCAGTGGAACTTGTGGATACAGTTATTGAAAAGAGAAAGCATAACGGCATCTGGCTGTTAATTATTCAGGTCCTTCCAGCACAGATTTGGCATCTGCTTTAAAATTATTTAAGATGCTTGACAAGATGCAGAATGCAACAAAAACAAGTCAGGAATTTTCTAGTCTGCAAAATTTTATTAAGCAACAGCTGGACAACTCTTACAACTCCAAATCATCAAGGAAAAATAGGGCAATCAGTCCATCTCTCAATCATGTAGACAGTAAAGAATCTGGACAAACCACATTTTTATAGGGAAACCAACAATGCTTTCTAGGCACCTCCTGCAAAATCTATTACACAAAATACATAAAAGGAGAGGCAGCTCAGGGTAGTTTTTAAGTACAATGGAAACCAAGTATACCATGGTATACCGAGGAGAAAAAAATATCCAAACAAAAAACCAAAACCCTTGAGATTCCAAAAAATGTATTTAAAAAATAGGAAAGGTATGTAAAAGTACACAAACTGCGTACCAAATTTTCAAGAGCCTGAAGAAAACACATGCTGGGCTTGCTGGCTTAAGAACACATGCACCTGCATGACTATATGCTCATTAAATTAATGCTAAAAAAACCAAAACCAAAAAACCAACCAAAAAAAAAAAAAAGGAAAAAAAAAGAAAAAAAAAATAAATTCCAAATCATGTTCAAAGTTATAGTACCAGAATTAGAAACAAATGCAACTCCCCTTCTGTTTCAGGAAACTCTACAGTGCCTTTTCAACCAAATGCATCCCCATGCTATTCCACAACACCATATATTTTATCTACAATAAACAACGAGGTCTTGAACAGACATACTCTTCCCCAAACGCACAACACAGAGAAAGGAAAAAGAGCAGTGAATGCAGAAATGGTGAAACAAAAGGCAACCAAAGGCAAAACATGTATCAAGCAAACAAAAGAACCACATGGAAAATTAGGAAAGTTGTGAACAAATAGCTTGAAACAACCTAGGTAGGAACTACAAGCCGAGCACTATGCCAGTGAAATACTTGAAACTCAGGTGGCTGAACACTGTTCAAAAATGTTTCTCTTTTATTATTCCTTTAATCTTAATTCATGATTTAAACCATTTACTTGGCCACTAAGATAACCAGTCCACATACAGACAGCATTTGTTCAGGATTCCGAATTGCTGAATCAGACCCTATCTTTAAATTTGTAACAATGTAAACTGGAGGGCAAGCATTAAGCATAAACTGGCAGGCTTTAATGTTATACCATCTAATTTTTTCATTGAATGCTCTGGATAGATAAGTATTTGGTATTTTCATTCACTTAGTTTTAAGTCTCACACAATCATGTTGTTTTGATCCTGCAGTCAGCTCTGGATCAGCAAACCTGAGCACTGGCATAGTTCTCCACAACAATCAATTTGCCTTGAAGCACAAATTTCTCATTATACATCAGTTTGCAAAATCAAAAGTTGAAGGATGAAGTTTTTAATTTTCTTAGCAAGACTTGCTTCACTGAATCCTACTTTGTTCTTTTATTTAGTTAATTGCTTTTGTCTTAAAAATCTAATTTTCTAGATGCAGCAGCAATCAAAATGCCCAAAGAAATTACCTCCTGATATATCTTCAGAGATACCAGGCAACATACAAAGCTGAGCCTTTTAATCTTAGAACTTCTCTGCAGGATTTTTTCAGAAGAAAATTAAATAAATACAAAGGTAAAGTAATTCCTATAGCCCATGGTTCACAAGTAGTAATTAATCTTATTCCTTGAAGAATGGTGCATGTAAATTCCAGTCCTGCAAAGAGGACCTGTGGTGCCCACCTGCAGACTACTCCTGAGGATAGCAGGACTCTAAACTGGTATTTGCTGATGGAGGATTGTGCTTGCCTTGAAGGTGAAGGGACTTGAAAATGGGAAAATTAATTTACCAGAATTTTTCTCTTTTTGTCAGCAGTATAAGAAGATTTGCTCTCTTATGCCAGGAAATCTATCAATCTCTAAATAGCATAAACACCTTGCTTTCCTTGATGGAATCCTAGAAACAGGAATAAAAAGCAAAAATCTAGCATTCTTCAAGGGGGATTATCAGAACTGTCAAGTGTTGTTGGTTAATGCTTTATAATTTTCTTAAGTGGATATATGGGTCATGTAAGTTGTTCTTTATAATCACACACTAATGGGAAAGTATATTTTGGGTCAGATTCTACTCTCTTATGTATGTCGGTGTAACCATGTAGTGAGGCTAGAAGTTGGCCCTCTGTCAGCATACCATGCAAGTGACCCGTGTGTTACTTATCTCCAAGTCAGATTTGCTGGTCTGAAGTGGTTTGGGCTCTCCAGAAATGTGTAGTTTCCAACATGTTGCTCTGGGAAACACATTCATAAAAGCTAAAAAAAAAGCCAGTGAAAACTTACTCTGTCTTCTCTCCCTTTTCTCTCAATCAAATCAGTTTTTGCATGTGCTGCGTTCTTCATATGAGGATTTAAACTGTTTCTGACAGGTAACAGGGCACCAAGATAACACAGGATCACAGACATCAGGCTGCAAAAAGCAAATGCGCAGAAACTGTCTAAGGCAATGATCAGGCAAGCTCCAAAATCTGTTTGGAATTCATGAGAGGACATTAAAAAGACACATCACGGAAAGCCTGGACCTATAGAAAGTCTAGGCTTAAGGCTCATCAAAGATCTTTGTCTGAAGCCTGCAGACTTCCATGCATCTTCATAAAAACAATGGAACAAAACTGAAGAGAGAAACATGGAACTGTTTTACTTGTGGTTGCATCACAGAAAGTTTATTGAACTGATATGAAGCACTGTGCAGACTTACTGATACTCAGGCAGCCCATGGCACATATCACTGCTACCTCCGGAACTGAGTGCAAAATTATTAATGTAATAATTCATCTTTTTCTTCTTTCACCCCCCTCCTTCTCACAGTTTCTTACCATGTTGCAGAAACATGATATTCTCACTGTTTCAAGCTAAAATTTGCCACTCCATGTATGGTGAACTTCATACCAGACTTCAGTTATCAATTTTTAGACTTTGCTGGAAGCTCCCAAGTGAACTAAGTTAGAAATAAAGGAGGAAAACAGTGCAGAAGGACAAATTTCTGCAGGTCCCAAAGAAGTCATCTACACTCTTCGTAATCTACACAGTCCTCCACAGCAAACTCACTGTGTTCAGCTGCCAACAGATTTTTTTGCCTGCCTGCATTATGAAATTGTGCACACTATCCAGCAAAACCAGGTCTTCCTATATGCATTTTTAACTTCTTGCAGCAAAACATCCTGCTAGCAAGCAATTACTTACAAAGATGCTTTTCAAATATAAATAAGAAAGTGTGTATAACTCACTGATACATAGTAATAAAATAATCCCAAAATCACTTATTACATTGCGCAAGATAAATAATTTGTCTTTTGGACATTAACAGGAAATCTGCATTAAATTATCTTAAAAAACCCACTCAAAAATGCCTAAAAAACCCCAAAACCTAAACCAACCAACCAACCAACCAAAAAAAGTAACTACAACAAAAATAAATGTAAAACCTCTAGACTGTCACAATTATTGCACAACTGAGAAAAGGCTTTGGAAAAACCATACTTAACTACTGGGAATTATTGTACGTATAAAAGAACTAGACATTTCTGAACACTGCTACATTCTTCCTAGAAGAACTTAGTTATCCACAGAAAACCAGGGATTTACTAATAGAGCAGAAAATGTAACATCTCTCTTTTGGCTGAATGCAATAGCAATCTTCAGGATTTAAGTGATTATTTTGGAAAAGGCTTTTAAATTTGTTTCCTATATTATATCTCAATGAAAAATAAAACAACTGTCACTTTCACTTGTTCTTTGTATAATTCAGGATCCAGTTGCACTCCCGGATATTTGCATAATTCCCATTCATTTCATTAAAATTCTATTTATTTGACAGTGTATATCTCTCTAATATGGGCTATTCTCTACACCATTAAAATCCTCCATTAACGGGACTCTGTTAAATTATTTTCAAAAAGATAATATAAGCTTATCCTACAGCTTTTTCTGACAATGGGAAGGATGTTGGGAATTGCATTTATTTTCCAAGTTTTTGATAATTATTCCTTGTGCTTTGCTGGGACAGAAACGAAGTCTCTTTCTATGTCAAGGCTTCTTGTAAGTGCATCAGAAGGACCCAACCATGACCTGGGCCAATGAAACCAAATTACTAACTCTACTACTTGTATCAGGTTTCATTTCTCAGATCTTCATTAGCATAAAACTGCTGATAACTGGAAAAATTTGGAATGAACCAGGTGAAGAGGAGTACTGTTCCCTGGAAGGTTAAAGAAACCACATGCAGAAGTCCTTCTATTTAGATTAGATTTTGTTCAGAAAAAAACCCATTCATGTTGGTTCCATGTATTAATAATTTTGGCTTAAAACTACAGGTGATGTTTCTTTCAGCTGAAGATTTCTAACCTGTGACTGAGTGGCCCTTCCCTCAGCAAGAAAGCCAGGCAAGCCAGGCATGGTATGTTTCTTCTCTTACGGTGTTCAGTGCCTACCTGTTACAGGGTTAGGATATGACTGGCTAGCACAGACCTTAGGGCAGATGAGGATTCTCACCAGACAACTTTCCCCCTTGTGTACTGACTGGATTCGGTGGACTGAGAATTCAACCTACTGTTTGTACAGTGTGTAACTCAATACAAAGGGCTTAATAGTGCTTCATCCACAAAAATACAGGAGAAACACTTCCACTGATTTTAAAGGGACTGGAACCAAACCCATTTTGGTTCCTCTGTTCCACACACATTATACACACAGGCACTCAAACTGCTGAATAAATCATGCATGTGAGAAAGAAAAGAAATGGGCCTAGACAACTGATGGAATAATCTTAATTAACTAAAGCAAACAACAATCAGATAGGTGCAAGGGGAATGTTGTGCCTGACCACTCCTACTTGCAAGCAGAAGCTGCTGAGCTTTGGGATAACACAGTCATGATACCATCTACTTCTCCCCTCCTTCCTTCCTTCCTATCTCTGCTTCCTCTCTCTAAGGAAACCATCTTGCAGGTTGTTTTTCCTGGACTTACCCAGCTGGACATCACCTGTGGATCATCTCCCTTGGCAACTCTCTGAAATGCCTTCCTGACTGGTATTACTCCTTGTGTGCTATACAGTCCTAGAAGCCTCAGCAGAGCAAAAGGTGTACACTCACTGCATGCTGATAATCTCTGCTACAGCAGGGTCTTATGCAGTATGTTATGTGATATGTTCCTCCAGCACTAATCAAATGGAACACACATATGCCCTACCATTAGGATTCAAGTAGAGAAAAGCACACCTATTCTTCTGAAGTTATAACAAGTTTTTCAAGTGAGAAGTTAAACCGCGGATGAAAGACAAAGCAGCCACTGACACCTCAGCCAACATACCTTTCCCAGTGTGCCTTTCACTTCAAAAGAGTAATTTCTGAAGGAAATCTGCAGTTACCTTTTGTAATCTAATGTCCAAATAATAACATTAATAGTTTTGGGGTTTGTGTGTTACTGGGCAAACTACTTCCATATCAGAATGCAGGCAAGGAGGAAAGAGAAAGCAAATAAGATTGTGCACAACACACTGACAACACAGAAACTCTTCTATGCAAGCAACCCTTCTGAAATGCACAACAGGTCTGCATGTCCACCAGAAAGCACTGTGGAGTCATGCTACTGTTATTAACCCTTCCTCCATATAAACTTTGGCTTCCTGCTCTTAGCTGGAGCCTTACATTCTCAACCCACAGCCACAAAGACTACTCAAGTAGCAAGGTGATAAGAGGGATGATTCTGTCCAATTTTTCCTTCCTTTTTCAACTTATTTGTTCTCCAGCCAGACATGATGTTTTTTGTACTGAAACTGCTTTCCTGATGAAATTGCTGCTTGTAATGACTTGCTACACTTCTGTCTCCTTCCTCTACACTGTTTTAGAACTTGATTCATACTGATTGGTAAGAAGACTGAATAGACAGGGCCTTCTCATCTGCTTTGTTTATGAAGTGTAAACACATTTAAATGAGGAGCATGTACAGGTGTGGCCTCAGATGTACACCTGCTCACACTGTACCTCTCCCAGCTACCAAATCAGAGAATACTGCTGACCAGTATGAGCAAAGAAGCGGCGCTCATGGTTACTTCCTCCCCTCTTTTCTGTTACCTGCTGAAGGATGTTTATCCCCCAGTAACAAAAGAACCAATGCTCATAATTACTCCTCTATCTTCTGTCACCTACTGAAAGATGTTTATCCCCAATAACAGCACACAAAACAAGCAGACATCAACTTCTTTGATACAGTGGAGTTTTAAATCACCCATTGGTAACAATTGTTTCTCTTCTGAATAATGCATCATTATTTATAAATTAAACATTGACCTACATACGCCTCCTTGGAACCTGTGGTGCTCAGTTATTATCAGATATCAAAGAAGAAACACGTGTCTTCAAGTATTATAGCTTTTTTTTTTCTTTTTTTTTTTTTTTTGCTGCTATCACTGATGTAGTAGTAGTAGTACAAACTGGACCAGAAAAAAAGTCATGTTCCCTGTTTTAAAAAGAACAACATGATATAAGGCAGTCTATCAAAAAGAGCAGTCTTTTTTAATCCCCCTATGAGCTTACATGAGCTACTGTAGCAAACACGGCAGAACCACCACAACAAGCCAAATGCCACACTTCTCCAAGTAACACTGAATGGCTCTCAACCCTTCGCTCTTTCTGAGACCCAGCACAATGCTTCAAAGGAAAAAAACCAAACACCTGAAAACAAACAAACGAACAAACAAACGAAACAGAAAACAGCCCCCCACCCTCCACCCCATGACTGATTAGAGTTAATGCCCTTCTGTTGGGCACCAAGAGACTTTTCCAGTTTTACTGCCTTCTTCGCTCCCAGGCACCTCTGCATACCTAAAGCAGGCTGCCCTGACATTTTCCGGTTTGGACTTTCTGAGAAGGTTAACATTTTCCTCTCTCCAGTCTCTGCTTGTTCATTTGAGGCGTTGAGTCACATTAGCCAGAGCAACAGCAAAGGCTTGCACTGCAGAAAATGGATACTGAAAGTCCAAAATATAAGCATTGCCATCAATCCTTCCAAACTGCATCACCTGGGAAGCAGGGGAAGAGGACAAGGGAAGGAAAAAGAGAACAAGGTCAAAAAAAGTGATCCACAGAAAAGGAACCAGAGAAGAAAAAAAGCAAAATGGTTTTGCTCCTTTGCATGAACACCTCACCTCCCAAGCTAATATGAATGGGGCTACGCACAGAATGGGGTATGAAGCCAAGGAAGAGTAAGAACACTGTACTATCATAGAATAGTTAGGGTTGGAAAGGAACATAAGATCATCTAGTTCCAACCCCCCTGCCATGAGCAGGGACACCACACACTAAACTCTGTCATCCAAGGCACTGTCCAGCCTGGCCTTGAACACCTCCAGGGTTGGAGCATTCACAACTTCCTTGGGCAACCTATTCCAGTGCCTCACCACTCTCACTGTAAAGAACTTCTTCCCTGTATCTAATCTAAACTTCCCCTGTTTAAGCTTGAAGCCATTACCCCCTGTCCTACCACTACAGTCCCTAATAAAGAGTCCCTATTAGTCTGTATAGAGTGTTTGACAGCAATATTGGACTTTATAGAGTAAACTGAGCTTTAAAACATACTATACTGTATACAGCATTGGTGTAAGTAGATTGTCATCAACTACTTCAGCAGATGTGAGTTATACCAGCAACATGTTTCATGCAGGAAAATACCATTCTCTCTCTCAGAGAGATCCAATCATCAGTCCATCAGGGAAACACATTTTGTTTTCAAGAAAGAAGTTTTCAGGGAAGGGGAATAACCCATCTCCTGACTCTAGCACTTCATAGCTGGTAAGCTGCATGTTCTTGGCAGTTCTGTTTTCCTTTGCATAAGCTTCACGAGCACATAATTACACCAAGAATGAGGGGCCATGGGAGCTGTCTGAAATATAAAGCAAGGCTAGTCAGGTAGTTCCTTGTTGTTCCAATAGTTTGGCCTATTATTATTGCTTTTTCATTTGCTTCATGAGAAGCTCAGATTGTATTTGCTCTTTAGTGAAGATCCTTGAGCTAGAACGGAGGTTGTCTGTGCAAGCTCAGTCAGGCGTTGCTCCCCCACCAACAAAACCTGCTGCAGGGTGATTTAGCACAGCTGTCCACGGGCATGTATCCACAGCCATTTAACCAAAGAAGAAAGGGATATAAATGGCTCTGATGACTGCCTTTTTAATGAGCTGTTGTTACAGACAAACAAAATCAAGAGACCAACACTGGTCATGCATGTTGGATATTTGGAACATCTAACTCTCCATTTAAATCAGAGGGAGCTGAGACCCTTGATGTCCTTTAATAAATCAAAAGTGACTTACAGTAATGGGAGAGCTGGACAAGGAAATAAATACGTGTCTCCTAAGTCTCAGTCCAGTGTCCTGATGATTAGTACCACTAACTAGCCTGGGTTTAGTGTAGTAACATCCCACTTGGGCCAAAGTGAGAGCCTAAAATTAAATGTGGGGTTTTTTGCACTATCCACAGACCCATCTACCCGTTGGTGGTTCAGAAGCAGCTCAGGACTGCTTTGTTCTGGGAAGGGTCTAGCATTAAGTACCAGCCCTAGAGACCTGATAACCCGCAGGGTAAATTTTGGCATGGAGGGAACCTAACTGCTCATCCATTTCCTCTGCCTTAGCTATCTGCTGACTGGCTAACTTCAGTGAGCATTGCAGCGTTCACTCAGCTAGCTGCCATCCACAACCACCGACAGCAAATGCAGCTACCTTTGGGGAGATCTGTTTTGTTTATCACAAACCCCACCTAATTCCAGCAGCAAGAGCCAGTGGGACCAGTGGAGGTCCTTATTCCCAGGTCCGACCGCAGTAAGACCAAACATATTTTGTACATTTACTTTACAACTTAACTTCACCTTCCATTCTGAATCTAGACCTTTGATGGTTGCTTTTTATCAACCACACAACAAAGCTGTTTTTCATGGAGCAGCTCACACAAGTGGGAGGCACTTGGCTGCATGAGAAGCAGAGCTCGTTCCTGGCATGGGTTTCCCCTGCCCGGTCCCCACCCCAGCCCACGTGTACCACCCCTCCTACCTGTCGTCCTTCCAGCTCAATCTGGAAGTTTTTTGCTGACTCCTGGGTCACCCGCCCTCCGAAGTCCAGCTGGTAGACTTGTGTCGCCTCATTCCACAGCGGCTGCTTGTTGGCCATCACATACACAAAGCCCTGGCTCCCCAGCCTTCCGTCCTCCTTCTCGCTGGCCTTCCGGCACTTGAATTCATCCAGTTCACTGGCTGTCCTCAAACTCCTTTTGGTTTTCCAACCTTTTTTGCTGCCCTGGCTCTGGTTCATCAGTTCATCCCCACTAATAAAAAGCTCTGGCTCACTCTCCGAACTGTCCTGAAACTCGTTTGTCTTGTTTAGCTTCTTGGACTTCAGCTGGTCTTTCTGGCTCTTGACCTTCTTCTTCTCCCTCCCCAGCCGAGGGCTGGATATTAGTGAATTGAAGTCAGTCAGCGTCCTTGCCTCCTTTTTGACCTTGCCCTCAGTGATCGCCTGCACGCTTCCTTCCTCAGCTCGACTGTCCAAGCGCTTCCGGCTCTTCTTGCCAAATTTATCTGTCCTTTGAGGAACGGGGCTTTCTGTCAAGGAGAGCACTTCCTGGAAGGTGTCTGCTGTCTCCACCATCACCTCTGTGCCCACGTGGCCCTGCAGCTCCGCTGGCGGGGGAGACATCACCGGTTTCTCCACCACAAGGAGCGGTTTGGGGGTCAAGGTGCCCTGGGGGTTCTGTACGGGTGGGCAGGCGCTGTAGGAACTCCACGGGTGCAAGGCGATTGGTGGCAGCTGTAAACTAGAGCAGGCGCTACTTCCCGGGTACATGGGTGGCAAAGAGCAATAGGAGAGGTTGGACGGATAACCTGGCTGAAGCACAACTGTGGGCTCCTGCTGTGCAAACTGTGTCGGGGCCAGAGCTTCTTTGGGGGAGCATGGAGGCTGCATTCCCTGAAGGGGAGGGGCACTGTAGCTTCCTGGGTAGGGTACTCCAACCCCATAACTCGTCTGGAAAGTGGCAGTGGGACTGGTTGGAGATTTGGGGGAAACAAACGGTACTCGAGACATATCCAGATGTTGAGCTTGACCAATGATGAGAGGAGTAGGTTTTAGAGGGTTGGGCACTGAGCTCTGAGATGTCCTTTCCTGAGGCACCCATATCTCTTCACTCACCATAGGGTCCCACTGGTATGGCGGTGGCCGTTTTACACCGAGGGCAGCCTCCGCCAGGGACACGGGCACGTGCCGTATTGATTTCTCCACAGGGCAGTGCTGAGAAAGGGCCTCATCCTCCGTGAAGGCGGAGTTGATATAATCCGCTCGGTCACGGGAATTGTCAGGCGGGCTCAGCAAGCTGTAGGATGACTGAGAGGCCAGAGGCGAAGTACTGACAGAGTGAGCCATGACGGAGCTGTGCTGGGAGGCACTCCCCGTGCTCAGATCAGGTCTCATGCCACCAATACTGGAAGTGCCGCTACTAGCATTGGCACTAGGGATGCTGCCCACACCACCGGCACTTGGGTTGCTGCTGCCGCCCCCACCACTGCTGCTGCTGCTGCACTGGCTGCAGGTGTACAAGGCAGTGGGTACTCTTTGCTGGTACTGCGCTGTCACAACGTTGCTCTTGGCTTTCGGTGGAAGTTGCAA
>NW_009913631.1:0-2826 GCF_000696875.1 Nestor notabilis | reverse complement strand
CGAAAAATGGGGCTTGGGGGCAAGATTAAAGGAAATCCGGTGTTCGGTGTGTGTAGTACCTGCGATTTATCAAGTTGAGTGCGAATCTAAAGGCTTTTCAGTCCCAGCTGGTGGAGCGTTGTTAGCGAGCAAGGAGTCAAACACTGCTCCTGGACTCGCTGCAGTTTCCCTCTTGGGTTAGTGTTTTACCTATTTTTGCTTGAAGACGCTTCCCAGCAGAGCTGGGCATTGCCCTTTGAGGTGCTGACACCCAGTGATGGCAGGAAAGCCCGTGCCCGGGCCCACCGTGAACACTCAGCACCCTGTGAGTGTGTTGATACCACACGGGTAGATCCCAGCGCCCTGGTTTTGCAGGAGCCGACAGCAGAGTCCAGCAGTTTGAAAGGGCCCGGAGCAGGTACGAACTCTGGACTTGAGAAAGTGGGATCGGCAGCTTTGCTGATGAGGGTTAAGGTGCAATACAGCCGAGGCAGCTCCATGCCAGAGCATTGCCCTGCAGCAGCACCTGCAGAAGGGAAGTGCCCCCAATGCTCCTCTGCAGCCCAACGTGTTGGTCCCAGCCTGCCTTCACTGGTGGTGTGGGTCAGTGTGCACAGGAGGGAATGAGCCCCGCTGTGTCCCTCTGTTCTGCTCTTGTGAGACCCCCCTGCAGTACTGCATCCGGCTCTGGAGGCAACACATGAGGTACGTGGACCTGTTGAAGCAAGTCCAGAGGAGACCATGAAGATGATCAGAGGGCTGGAGCACCTCTCCTGTGAAGACGGGCTGAGAGAGTTGGGGTTGTTCAGCCTGGAAAGGTGGCTGAGGCAGTCAGTTCATTTTGGCATGACGGTTCCCATCTGGATCTGCCCGTTTCTTTCTTTCAGGTTTAAAGAAAAACAACAATGCAGAGACCTAAGGTGCTGAATGAATTATGTTCACTTGACCTGGGAGCATCCCTTTGCGCTTTGCACTGTCAGATGGGTTCAATTGCTCACTGCATGCTTCCCGTCAAGGAAGATGCTCCTCTTCTGCCCTAGATACACAGCAGGGAAAGTCCTTGATTTAATCCAGGACTTCAGCAAAGTCCTGATCCTTCTTTCCAGACAATGATGGGAAATGCTGTTACCTTAAATGCCACAACCAACACCTGCAAGCCAAAAATGCAATCTAGATGATCTCCAGGTAGTACTGCAACAATTCCTTTAAAGTCATCCTTTTACAAGACAATTACATAACTTACAGGGTAATAAACAGGGATAACTTTTTATCTGCCTGCAATAAAACTAATGCCAGTAACCTGCCTCAGTGTGGTGGAACCAGAGAAAACCCTCCCTCCTTCACTGAGTTTAATGGAAGTTAGGGAAAAATCCAGCCTGAGCAATGGTGGTTGGTCAGGTCACCGTGTCACTTGGGCTGTGCAGTGCATATCCCTGGCCTTATTTTTAAAGAACTAATTGCTCAAGAGCTAGATAAAATGAGAGAGAGGGATTTTTCTCACAGGACACAAGCAAGCTGATGCATACAGCCTCCCGATGTCACTGCTCCCAAAAACACCAACAGGGCATGCACAGGGAGCATCGTGCTGGCAGCCCATTCGTTTTCACTGACATTTCGGGTTAAGTAGATATAGAAATGCCAACAACAGGAGGTTGAAATGGCCTGAATAAAAATTAAGCTTTTGCTCCCACTGTGCCTGATGTCACTGTCTCACCCAGGGGTTCAGCATCTTCCAGGAGCATGAGGCTGGAACATGTCACTGATGGAACAGCAACAACGGGAGAAAGGCACCAAACACAAACCACCACATGTTTTTTTGTGCTTCATAAATAAAATACCTTGTAAATGCACCTCAGAAATAAAATAAATACAATAATAGTGATTTCCTTTGGTTTCATCAACCAAGAAGCTGACAGCAATGCAAGATGCTGCCAAAAGAGCTGGTCCCTTCCTCCCTTTACTCCAGCTTTTCTCCCCATCCTGCTTGTGGCTCAGGTTTTGGCTTTTGGATGGGCTCATTTCTGGTAGGCAAGTCAGTGGTGCCATGAGAGGTAAAAAAGAGCCATTCTGGCTTTCTCCCTTTATCTCCCTCTCATTTATTTCTTCCTTATCTCTCCCTATTAAGTTTCCCACCAAGGACATTTATTTTCCCTCTATCCTCTGTCTGGTTTTAAGCCACTTCATTTACTGCCAATTAACTGACTCGCCCCAGCAGAGCAGGATCAGCAGATAGTGGAAACCAGTGTTTATTGGGGAAAAGACAGAGCAAACGCCAGGGAAACATGCCCAGGAGGCGCTTGAAAAAAAGACGGGGTGTGAACACAAGGGAATAATAGAAAAAAGTTAATTTTTTTGGTTCTCCAAATAAGATAAAGAGCAGCCAGATGTTTTACAGCCATTTCTCCTTTAAGCTGAATGGTGATGTCCCAGGTTTCTTTTTTCCCTGCAAGGTGAATCAGCATCCCCAGCTTCAGCAAGCAGGGCATGGAAATCTTTCCCCTTCATGCCCAAGCCCTTTTCCCCAGGACACCCCCTGAGGCCGTTTCAGAGCAGGGGTTTGGGCCTAATCTGTGGCATAACAGTAGAGCAGGAACAGTCTGAGGTCTTGGCTCTGCCACCAGTAGAGTGTCCTGGCTGCCTTTGCAGGGCCTTGCGTGTAGCCAAGACTAAGAAAATAAGGGTGAAGGTTGCAGAATTTAATGTATTTCCTAGTTTTATAGGTCTGCTCTTCCTCTGGTCTCTCCCAGTTTTGTGGCCCCTGGGTCTTGTACTTAGTAAAAGCATTGTTTAATATTCATGGGTATGTATGTGTGTATATTAAAAATACACACATATTTATTATAACTA
>NW_009913630.1:0-2519 GCF_000696875.1 Nestor notabilis | reverse complement strand
GGTGCCATGGGTGCAGGTGCACTGGGTGCAGGTCCCATGGGTGCGTTTGCCCGCAGACCCCTGGGAGGTGCCGTTCGAGGAGATCCTGGACCTGCAGTGGGTGGGCAGCGGGGCGCAGGGCGCCGTGTTCCTGGGCCGCTTCCACGGCGAGGAGGTGGCCGTGAAGAAGGTTCGAGACCTCAAGGAGACCGACATCAAGCACCTGCGCAAGCTCAAGCACCCCAACATCATCACCTTCAAGTGAGCGTGGGCACGGCCCCGGCACGGGGCACCGCGGGGACACCACGGACATGGCACGGGGACACCTTGGGGACACCACGGACATGGCATGGGGCAAGGATGTGCAATGGGCATGGGAACACCATGGGGACACCATGGACTTGGCATGGGGACACGATGGACATGGCATGGGGACACCATGGGGACACCATGGATATGGCACGGGGCAAGGATGTGCAATGGGCATGGGGACACCATGGGGACACCATGGACTTGGCATGGGGCAAGGACATGTGATGGGCATGGAACATGTCATAGACATGCCACTGGCATGGGCAGCACCACAGGCATGGGGTATGGAGATGGCACAGGGCAGGGACATGCTGTGGGCATGGAACATGGGCATGGCATGGGTAAACCATGGGCATGGGGAATGGAGAACATCATGGGCACAGTGCATGGACATGGCGTGGGCATGGACATCGCTTATGGGGCATGGGCATAGGCACAGATATGCCATGGGCATGAGGCATGGACATGGCATGAACGCAGCACAGGCCATGGACATGCCATGGGGGGCACCATGTGCAGAGGGCATGGACATGGCATGCACATGGACACGGCATGGGCATGGACATGGAGGACAACACGGGACAGGGCATGGACACAGGCAAGGACATGCCATGGTCACAGGCAGGGAGGCCATGGACACGCCACGGGTGTCCACCAACATGGCACATCATGGCATGGAGCTGGGTGGGCAGGACACGCCATGGACATGGGGTGCGCTGGTGTGTCCCACATGTGGCACAGGGACCACCACACATGGAACGGGTCGGTCACGGCTGGCGCAGGGTGATGTGGGTGCAGATGGGTGCCCCAGCGTCCAGTGCTCCTGGGTGTCTGGGTGCAGAGGGGTGCCCATGGGACAGATGGATGCTCCTAATGCTAATGGGGGGCCTTGGGTGACCCAACACTCATGGGTGCTACCAGGTACTTGAATATAGATGGGTGCCCTGGTGACGCTGGGTGTCCTGGTGACATTGGGTGTCCCAGTGGCGCTGGGTGTCCTGGTGACATTGGGTGTTCCGGTGGTACTGGGTGTCCTGGTGACATTGGGTGTCCCGGTGGCACTGGGTGTCCTGGTGGCGCTGGCACTGCGGGTCCGCGGGTGCTGAGGGTGCTGTGTGCCCGCAGGGGGGTGTGCACCCAGGCACCCTGCTACTGCATCATCATGGAGTTCTGCGCCCAGGGGCAGCTCTACGAGGTGCTGCGCGCCGGGCGCAAGGTCACCCCGTCCCTGCTGGTCGACTGGTCCATGGGCATCGCCGGCGGCATGAACTACCTGCACCTGCACAAGATCATCCACCGCGACCTCAAGTCGCCCAAGTGAGAGGGGCTGGGGAGCACCCATGGGTGCTGGGGGTGCCCTGGTGACAGCGTGGCCACGGTGGGGACGTGCATGTGGTGGGTGCATGATCCTGGTGGCGCCTTGGCCTTGGTGGTTGCACGATGGCGGCAGTTGCATGTGCTTGGTGGTGCCATGGCCATGGCAGTGCCCTGCCTATGGTGGTGCCATGCTCACGATGATGTCCATGGCGGTGCCGTGTCCTTGGTGGTGACATGTCCATGTCAGTGCTGTGCCCATGGCAGTGCAATGACCTCGGTGGTTGCATGCCCGTGGTGCCATGCTCATGGTGGTGACGGTGCTGTGTCCATGGTGGTGGCGTGTCCACAGCAGGACCATGCTCATGGCAGTTGCATGCCCATGACTGTCCCATGTTTGTGGTGGCTCCATGTCGATTATGGTGTTGTGCCCATGGTGGTGGCGGCATGTTGATGACATTATTATGCCCATAGTGGTGGCATGTTGATGGCAGTGTTGTGCCCATGGTGGTGGCACGTTGACGACGTTGTTGTGCCCATGGTGGTGGCACGTTGACGATGTTGTTGTGCCCATGGTGGTGGCACATTGATGACGTTGTTGTGCCCATGGTGGTGGCATGCCCATGACCCGATGATGCCCATAGCAGTTGCATGCCCGTGGCAGTGGCGGTGCCGTACCTGTGTCATTGGCGTGTCATTGGCGTGTTGTTGCCATGCTGTTGGTGTGTCTTTGGCATGTCATTGGCGTGGCGCTGAGCGGGTGCCTCCCAGCATGCTCATCACCTACGACGACGTGGTGAAGATCTCGGACTTTGGCACGTCCAAGGAGCTCATTGACAAGAGCACCAAGATGTCCTTCGCCGGCACCGTGGCCTGGATGGCGCCGGAAGTCATCCGCAACGAGCCCGTCTCCG
>NW_009913629.1:0-522 GCF_000696875.1 Nestor notabilis | reverse complement strand
GTTCCAGGGCTGGGTAGGGTTTGGCCAGTGTTCCTTGGCCAGCGCGTGGATGCTCAGCACCCCCATGGCGAGCAGCGTGGGGCCCAGGCATGTGACAGCACAGCTCATGCACTCAGGTTTTAAAAAATATCTATAGCTGTTCCTGCAAAGTATGAAGTGAAGTCTCGAGTCCTGCTTGATCTTTCCCTTCCTTTTAGTCTTTTTAACTAATAATAGGCACATGCAAGTGATTAACGCAGCCTTTTGTGACTGTTTCTTGTTGTTTGTGCAACCCTCAACATGTGCTTTATCTTCTGAATACGAGGTGGACGTGTTTGGCATTTCGTACATGAGAGACTTTGCCAGCCTGACCAGCATCCAGCCGTGCTGGTGTCACGCCACCGCAGCTGCAGCCACAGCTCCCAGCTCCCCTGGAACTGACACTGGGCTCACTGTTGGAGGGGATCACTGATTTTATTCGGCTAGTAAATCCTGTTTTAATTTGTGGCCTTAATATCGAGATAAGCTGGTTCTTTGCCTGTG
>NW_009913628.1:1257-1528 GCF_000696875.1 Nestor notabilis | reverse complement strand
AAGGGGGTGTTGAAGGCAAGCCCCAGTCCTGGGGTGCCCTGATGCCCCTTGGTCTGCTGCTGACCCCTCTCACCCCGCCCCGGGCACTGGCTTTACCTGTAGAGGGAGGGGAAGGTGCACCGCAGCCCCAGGAGCACTCCTGTGAAGAGCAGCAGCACCACCATAACACTGGGGATGATCCAGCCTGCATCAGAGGAACGCTGGGACTGTAGCCTCCCCAGACCTTCCACTGCTGAGCCCTTTGCAGCACCGCCACCTTCACCCGGTGCTC
>NW_009913628.1:0-1236 GCF_000696875.1 Nestor notabilis | reverse complement strand
CTTGGCCCCCTCGCCCCCCGCCTCTGCTCCGGGCCTGTCCCTTACCCGTGTCGACCATGGCATCAACCACGACAGGCTTGGACCAGGCGCTCCAGCTGCCCTGGTACCGTGGCCCACTGGGCTGGGCTCGCACCTGGGCGTGGTACCGGGCACCTGGCCGTAGGTCCAGGACTTCTTTCCTGGCTGCACGTGGGACCTGCAGGACCTGTGGGGCAGAGCCAAGCTGGAGACGATAGCTGCTGTGGGGTGGCCAAAGGGCAGCACTGGGGCATGGGTCCATCTTGCCTGACCCCGTGTGGGCCATATGCTTGTAGCAGAGGTGGGCAGGGCTGCTTGGGGGAGCCCTGGCCATGCCTTACCTTCCAGTCATAGCTGTTCTCCACAGCATAGCGGACCTGGTAGTCCAGCTGCTCTGCCAGCACCTCCAGGGGTGGCAGCCACTGCAGGCTCAGCCGGCCTTGTGACACTGTTGCGTGCACAATCTGTGGGGCCTCTGTGAGCACTGTTGGGGATGTGGCACCGCCATGGAATGGGACATGGGATGCTGCGTCCCCCATAAGCCAGGCTTGGTCAATGACAGGAGCCGTGGTGGCAGTGGGACTCACCAGCCTGGTGCAGCCAGAAGGGCTCCTTGAAGTAGCTGAGTGTGGACAGTGCATGGGGCTGGGTGACATTCACAAGGATGGAGATGGCACTGCCAGCCCTGGGCTGGAAGGTGCAGGTGTGGGAGCCCAGTGCCTCCACGCTCACCTCCTCACACTGCTGCCATGCATCTTCCCTGTGTAAGGAGCAGGGAGCTGGTCAGCCCCACTGTGGTGGCCCCACTCCCCCCACCTGCTGCCAGCCCTGCTTTGGGGACACCCTTGTCCCCACAAGCCAACACTGCCTGTAGTCAGAGGGGCAGTGTGGCTGGGAGTGGTGGTGAGGAGGTGAGAGATCCATGGTGGAAGGGCAGGGCACAGGGGCAGGGTGCAGTGGGATATGGGACACAGGCAGTCCCTGAAATGTGCCACCCCTTAGCCTTAGAACTGTCCCACTGCCATGCCCCTTACCTTGTGCCAGTCCCACTTGGAGGTGCCCGGTAGAAGAGCTGGTGGGAGCTGGGGGGTTCTGCGGGGTCCCAGCTCCACTCACAGCGCACATGCTGCAGGTCAGAGGTGCTGCAGCACAGCCCGATGTCTCCTGGGCAGATGAGAGCCAGAGGAGGGAGGGGGCTGCTACCCCTTGGCCCCCCAA
>NW_009913627.1:15944-23368 GCF_000696875.1 Nestor notabilis | reverse complement strand
AGCACAAATACATAGAGAAAATTCTGGGGAAGGGAAGAATGTGGAATATATGGAAAGAGAAATAGTGACCATGAGGGACTTCTGAGACTGGAAATCTCCAGGACAAAAAGATAAGGTGTAAGTCAGTGAAGAAACATGTTGGTAGGGATGATAAATCTTGTGTCTTCAGATATCACAGGCTACATAAATGTTTCTCTTCTATTCAGATAAATGGAAAATTACCCATTGATTTCAGTGGGGAGATGAGTACAGCTGTAAGGATGTGGATTCTCAGTAAAGTGTTGACCTGGGGTCACGGAGAGGGGATAGGTACTTGTACAACAATTACACACTGTGTTTGGAAAATATTTATTGTGGACATATCTAAAGTTTAGTAAATGGCAATTTGCTTGGGAGTTGGTTGGGGGCAAGAGGTGAAATTCCCCTCTTTTCTCTGGCCTTAACAACATGAGAGCTGGACCCTCATGAAAGCTCATTCCATCCCAATTTAACACATTAGTTACTCACTTAAACTGATTATTCTTTACACTCCGAGTTTGTCCAATTGCAGCAGCCTGTGTCAGGATTTAAAATTCACCTCCTAAAACTGCATTTTGGTTTAATGACATAGGTCTTGTTAATGTTAATTGAAGTTTGCTGAGTCCTTAGAAAACCACTTCAAATTTTATTCTCAGCTTTCAGTCTGTATCCTGACTTATCTTTAAACTCACTGTGAAAGGTACTTGTGGTTGTCAGGAAAATACTGTTTCTTATTAATTAAACTTTAAAATTCTCTTTCCTTAAATAAGCAGAGGAATATTTAGTTAGTGTAATGCCCTGCTTTGTCTGTAAGATATATGAATCATTGAGTATCAGCTACAGAATAACTCCGCTTTAACATCCATGAATGGTCTGTGTGTCAACTTACCTTTATTAATCCTTCATTAACCTGTTAGCACTCAGCTTCCAATTTCAAGTATCACAGAGCAGACATCAGCCATATGGACCAATCAATAGTTCCTTCTGCTGTTGGACACTAATACAAAACAAGAAGACATAGTATTTTTTATCTTCCTTTTAGACTACACACATTAGCTTATAATGACAACTGAAATTCTTTGAGAACTGTTGTTTTTTGAAATTAATTCTTCCTTCAAGCATAACACACGAATACTTTGTTGAGTATATTGATGCTAATTCTAGTTTCCTCAAGCATAAGTTATACACCTACAACTTTTCAGCAATTGCACTATGCAACATTTTAAAATTCCTGTAACTTTGGATAATTTTTTCCTATCAATTTCATCTTACTTGCATAATCTCCCTGATACTACTCTCTTTAATCCTACTCTTGCTATCTTGAATTTTAGATTTTTCAGTCCTTTCTACCCTCAATACCTGTGGCATTGAATGAACTTCTCACAGGCTTTATGGAGGACTCTAATGTCAGCTGAAAGACCCCTCTGATTTGCCAGGTACTGACTACTTTCAAAAAAATTGGTCTTAAATTTATTTTTGCTGCATTTATGTTTGCCCTAATTAGTCATAGTTCAGATTTTCATGCTCTCTCTTTTGAGCTGCAATTTCCTGTCTAACATGATCTGTCTCTGATTTCTGAATCATCTCCCATCAGTCTTATTTTTTTTCACTTTTGTCCTAATCATGCTTCTTAAAAAACCCCAACTACTGGGCTGAGCCAGCACCTGCTTCAGAGGTAACATACTTTTACAATATGCTAAATTGATCACCTTTTGGATATCGTGTTTTAGTACAACAACCTGAATGGCTTACATTAACTGTATAAATGGTTTGTTTGCTTTCAGAAATTTCACTTGACTGCCAGGCTAGCCATGGCAGTGTTTTACTTGTCTCAAGAAAGTATCAGCATGTTCTAACAGAGTCTCTAATTTTACTAAAAATACGTATGAAATTGAATCAGTACAAACGTCTTCTAATTTTCACTGACTAAAAATGGTGAGCCATGTGTCACAAATGCCTATCCAGGCATTCCGTAATCTGCTCACATAACGTGGTATGTAAAACAAGCATTTCAAATACCTGGCATACGTAGTCCAAAAGCATAAGGATAAAGGAAATAATAATACTGTATCTAGCATAAAATGCCTTTCTCATTAGTTCCATTATGCTATTAATCTTCCTAGCATTCATGGCATATTTTCTTCTTTATTACCTTCATGCCCTTCTTTATAGACCATCTCAGTGATACCCAGGTTTTATAATACACAAAGTCTTGAATATGCCAGATTCAAAATGTTTGCTCTTAGTTTTCAGGGTCCTGCCAACAAAATAATTTAACCTTTGAACCTTGGGTTTGCAGCTTCATTTGCAGTCACTCTTCTGTCTGAACACATCTCCTCAGTTCCACCATTTCATCATTTTCTTTTCCCTGTCCCACTTCATTTGAGCTCATTTCATGAGGCATCTTGTAATGCAGTATATATTCTTCTTCCCTGACTTGTTTTGTGGTAAACATGCAAATGCACTGGTTTTGATGAGCCTTCTTGATATCTTTTCTGAAGTTATCATTGTAGTTGTAATCCTAGTCATGTTATGAAAAAGCCCAAAATGTTAAAGAATGCAAAACTTCTGGTTATTATGTAATTTAACCAAAACCAGTAATTTTACAGAAATAAGCAAGTGATGTGTATCCACACTACCACAAACTCCCTTGTATTTCCTTAAGAGTAGCAGTCATTTTTCACTAGGATATATTTTGCCGTTGTGATTATTTTGGCATAAAAAAACTTTCCTAATTCCACAGGGAGTATTTGGACTAACCCTTTTTTAAACATCTAGCAAATTAAAGTATTCCAGTAATTTGCATAAAATAACTTTTTTGTTTTGTTTTGTTTTTGTCATCAGCAACAGGAAGGTGTGTGTCTTTTCTTAACCTTAAGAATGCGAGTCCTTTAAAATCCTACTGGTGTGATTTAGATTTACAGAGGCACAATTATTAGCTGAGCACTGTCATTGGACTAAGATGTAGTATGTTATATACAGAAAAAAAGTTTTTTTCTCTCTTCCCTAAGTTAATATATGCATTCTTCTATGCCATTATTTCCTTTTTTTTTAATAGCTTATCATCTATTGTACTTTTTTTCTAGGCTCAGTTGCAGCATATCAACCATCTCTCTTTCTGCCCAGATTCTGTTCCATTTCCCTATACCCCTCAAGCTACAAACTTTCAAACCTACTCTCTAGCAAACCTGTGACAACTTTTCTAAAGGTTTACTTGTCCCACAGGAATTTAGCTTTTGTTTTACTTTCTCTAATACACATTGCATACCCTGTCACTTCAGTTCCATTTTGTCCTGTCATTTGTATTATAATAAGTTATTCCTGAGTTAATCAACACCCCTACTTACAATGCTTATCAATGTGACACATAGTGGTGTTCCTTCTTCTGTGACCACTAAATTTTAAAAGGATATTCCTACTCCTCTTGTACCTTTCCCTCCCTGAAAATGATTTTTGTATTTTACTCTTTGTTTTCTCATTATTTTCCCCACCCTCTATGCCGTTTTAATTTCCTTTATCTTACATACCCTTGTCAAATGAGTTCACTATTATGGTACTTGTTTCTATTTTTCTTTTTTTTTTTCTTTCTTTGGAAATAACTTTCTCAGCTGCAATTGGTACCAATTATTTGTATGAAGGTAAAGCCTGTGGGACTCAAACAGTGCGCTCCTATTATCCTGAGTGCTGTGCAAACACAGTAGTTGCCAGAGGGCAACAGGACACAAAGTTATGATTTCAGTTGCACATTTAATTTAAGAAAAAATGTAACAAAGAATCACAGCAAAGATTGATTGAAGGATGCCACAGCAAAGAAGATTGAAGGATACCATTCCAGAGCAGTAGATAGAGTTTGGCTGGAACTCATATTCATTTTCAACACCTACCTGGGCTATCTAGTTGAGCCTGGTTATCCCAAGTTTTTGCAGAGTCTACAGGGAAAGAATGAAGCACTGTGGGAGCTAGCAGCCTCCAAACAAGGCCCCTATTGCCAACGTGACTTGACAGCTTACTTTGGTCCTTCAGAAGACCTGGAAGTCTTGGCAATTTATGCTCAGCCTTGACATAACTCGGTGTCTCAGTACAGGTAAATACTTGCACTAAGTCAGCCAAATCAAAATTTCTCTCCTATGGCTGGTGCCCATTGTCACTTTTAAAGCGTCTTTGTCAGTATAGGTCCAACAAATCTGTCATGAGGATAGGAAATGCCAGTTACTCAGCTCTCCCTGACTGACATATGTGATGAGAAAAGTGGTTTCTGTAATTTTTATCTCATCCTTGCAGCACACAATTGCATCCACGCTCCACGTTAGGCTTAGTTTTAAAGGCAAATCATAGGTCTTTTTATGATTTCTTGTGGAGGCTTATTGTCAGGAATGTTGCTTGATACTGAGATGAATCATTTGCCTGAATTATTTTGTGAACAATTATAATTATAGAGTATACCACTTAAAATAATTCTTCAACCCTTTTCTTTTACCAGAGTTCTTCAAATATTTGCAGAATGTCAACACATCTCTTCTCTACTCTTTACTGCTGTATCTCAGTATAGAAAAGATACTTACAGAAATTTGTAGTTGTAGCACTGTATGAATATTTACCTTCTTCCTACAGAAATGGCAAAAAGAAGAAATTTTTTTTTCTATTTCCATCCAACCTACCTCTGTCAAACCACACCTATACACCAACTTACAGACCCCATTTAGCTGGGAAGTAAAATACCATTACCATACCTACTTAGTTCTTCTTTCATGAGTCAGCCCATCCATGTTACTGGCATCTTGCTACATATGTCTGAACTGCCAGAAAATTAATGACATTTTTTATAATAGAGTGCTTACAAATAAATATCATGTTTCAGGGACTATTGTGGCAGAATCCTACTCACAAAGACTATAATTACATTTGCCTTTTCATTGACATATACTGTAGGCTTGTGTCTACAGGTCAGGTCTATATCTGAAAGTTATATTGCTACAATTTAGATGATGATCTTGTTATTCAAAAATAGTGTGCACCTTAATGTGAAGTTATAAGTATAGATAAGAAATACTTATATAGAGATTGCTGAAATCCATTCCTGTGTGGAATAGCTACACCATTATGTAACATCTTTATATCTGTATGATCATCAGCTCAAAGAAGATTGTACAACTTTAAATACTTATCTTACAATCAAAGTGGGAGAACTTACTGTTCAAGATCAATTTCTTTGTTTCCTCTAATCACTCAGACTTTTTCAACCCTAAAAACTTCCAAGTTTTCTCTTCTAGTTAAATATTTGAGCTGCAGATAATTTTTTCCTGGGGTATATTAGCTTTCATTTTTCCCATGTTAAATCTCATGGGCAGTTAGCCAGCTTCTTTATTACTCCTTCTACAATCTTTTAACCTTTCCTTCATTTTCTGCTTTCTGAATCCTTTGTGCTAGAAACAAAGTGAAGTCTGAACATACATGCACACAGCTACATACATTTTAAATTGCTAAATGCAAGCTTTTTCCTGAAGACTGGGAAGCTCTACACTGATACAATGTCACTGGTTTCTCTGACATTGCTTAATGTGAGACAAAAGTTAGGCAACAAGGTCCTGATTTGAAGTCTACTGTTGAAAAGATCCTTATCGACTTCAGTAGGCTTGTGATTCAGCCATAAATCTGTAAAACCAAATGATAGGGTCAATGGTTTAGTACTCTATAAATTCTGTTTAATAAATGAATGCAAAATTTGATCCAAAATGTCCCCATAAATTTATACCTCTCTTTTCTCATTCTTTAAATCAATATAGATGCAACACAAGCAATGTATCAGTGTCAAGCTATCAATAGCTCTGCCACTGATGTCTTATGTTTTATATGTTTTTCCCTTTAAAGCTAGGAATACAAGTATCTCTACATTGTTCATTTTCTATAACTATATAAATTCAAATTCAGAATGATTTTTCTGGTTTTATTTCAATTATAGCTTAAGAAAAAGAATACAAAATCAAAATCACTTGCTGAGAGAAAAAGAATCTGTCTGCAAAAATTTTAACCCCATGTGATGTGTCTTAATGAAGCAACTCTGTTAGAAACCCAGAGAAAGGAAGCCCTTTAACAATAGCAATGACAGTGTTAATGTTGCTGCTACATCATACAGAGCCTGCAGAGAGCATATAGGCCGTCTTCAGAAAACTATGGAAAGACATTGATGGATCTCATGAAGCTGACAAGTCATTGCTATCCATTGTCTTGCAGAACAGATTAATAGATTCATTGCTTCTTACTAGACAAAACTGTTCACAACAGAGAGACTTTATCCTGAAAAGTTGCTGCATTCTGCTTGCTGATACAAAATGGTCTTCAGCTTTCCATCTTTCAGTTGTTGGCAGGTACTTAAATAAGAAACACAGAGAAGCCGTTTACAGTTATAGGTCTCTGTCCTCACTCATAATTATAGTTATTAGATAGATTTTTAAGAGCTCTTTTTGTCCAGAATAGTACATTACACAGACCCCAGGGTCACAATTAATCACTCTCCAGATATGTCAGCAGAATGATACAAGAGTTGGTAAATTTAATACTATTTTTTTGTGTTGGATGGAGATCAAAGAAGAACTATTTGGCAACATGCCTCAGATCATTACAAAGTTGTCTACTGTGGCACTCCAACCTTGACAGCCACAGATCAGCTCTGGAGGAAACTTGTAGAGCCAAAGGGGACTTGTAAAACTAAACTGATCTGCATTCTGTTATCCTAAATATTTTCACCTGAGGCACTCTGATGCATTTGTTAGAATAGAGGGAGAAATAGGAGGAAAAAATTCAATGCCTTTTACATCAGTGAACCAAACAGAGCAGTAGTTTGATGCTTACTGATATTGTTGAATGGTTAGCATTTGTGTGAGTATTCGCTTTGATGGGATTGAGTGATGGCTCATCAAAGGCAGATGTAGGGGTCATAACCTAGGTCTATATCATCTTGGAACTGATCATACTCTCTGTGGCCACTACCTTTCGAACTGAGTGCAAAAATACTTACAAAATCTGAAAAGATGATGGCAAATATTCCTAGTTTATACTCTGCTGTTACAAAACAAACATCAGGAGAATATATGTGGGCTCATAAGTTAATGCTTTATACAACTATGATTTTGTATTATAGCACTCATTCCAGAATACTGGGAAATGTTTTGCAATAACCCTCACACAGTGCTACCAGTCTTACAGTGTTATTTGAGATAATGTCTCAAGCAGGCTTGATTACTATGATTGCTTCTTGTTCTTCTCTTTGTACTGTATCTCCATCTTCTTTCATTTAACTGAAGTGTGTTTGCAAGTTAAAGTCTGAAACTGCTTAACCATATAGGATTTTTGATCCTTGACTAGCAGGGGCACTGCCATTGGCTTAAATCTCCCCTTTTCAAGTCCAT
>NW_009913627.1:0-15913 GCF_000696875.1 Nestor notabilis | reverse complement strand
TGAATCATGAAAACAGAACTTACTTGTTTAAGGAGAAACTAAAACAGTGCCAGCCATATTTCATTGTCTTTCCCAAGGTAAAGGAGAAACAAGCACATATTTGTAAAAGCAAAATAGCAATCTGGTTGATGGACTTTATTTCCTACACAAATGACATCCATGAACATCATCTGGGAAAGCTAGATCTTATATAGATTACAGGAAATGGAAAGGCTTTGTGACAAAAGTATTGCTACAAAAAACTGGTGAGTCTATGGATTTTCTAAAAAAAGAGCATTCATCTTAAGTTCTCCTAAGGCTATTGGCAGGTAAGTAGCTAAGTGGTTGCAAACCAGGGTGAAAAATGGCTTCTGTGGAGGTAGAAGGTACTTCTGATGTAGTTTGTCTTTCTTGAACAGTTTTTTTTTGATGCTTGAGAGTGACACAGCAATTTGTAAATGCTGTTCTGTTTTGATGAGAGATCATGGTCAAACTAAATCCATGGATCAACGAATTGGAATATAGTCTACTGAATTTATGAAGACAGAAAATCTTCAAGCTGTCAATTGCCATTATTCTTCTGGATGGTGGGTGTGAAGAAAATAAGTTGTCCTCAGTCTCAGGGGGTTGGGATAGAGTTTAGAGTATCACAGTTGTGTACCTGCATGTCTTTTATATTGTGTTGTATAGGTCTACATATCCTATATTAAAATTTGGATCAGAGTATCCCTCTGATGCATAATTGTGTTTCAAGACATTATGATACTTTAATGCACTAAAATGCCGTAGATTGAGGCCAGATTAATGGTAATGAGGTGCATGGGTGGAATGGAATTTCTAACTGAGGAATTTTGATGTCAACTTAAGTTTTAGGACAGGCAGGATCCAGTAAACAGATATTCACTCTCCAATGTGCCAGTTCTGCCCAGTGTGAATTCTCCCCATCAAAATACACAGTGCCATGGCTAGTTAGAGCTTCTAGGGCTTACTTTACTCTCTAGTGCTATTTTTTACTTCTAGTGCTATATCTTGCTCTCTGCCTTTAGGAAAGATGAGTACATGATAATCAGTTTGCTGTTTCAGAATTACAAGGAAAAGGGGGAGACACAAGCATATCTCGGGGCTTTTCTAGTTCTTTCTCCTACCCAGAAACACCCTAATCTTTTAAACAAATACAAAAATCTGTGTTTCTAATCATTGAGGGTAGCAGCTGTCAAAAGGTCTTTCACTGTCCAAAAGAATGTTTAGACCAAATGCCTACATTTTAAAAAAAGAAACATAAAATCTCTTTCTTCCTGCACTCTAGCCTTCAAATTACTGTACAATAGCTCAATTCCATGTGAGTGTTCCAGGTGGTTTATAGGAGTCTAAGTGCTCTTCAGAGTGGCTTGTCCATCAGCAGGGCTATGTACCTCAACCTCAGTAAATCCCACTTCAAGGAATGCAGAACAGCTCATTCATCAGAATCATTCTAGGTTTCTGACTCTTCTGTCTGTGGCTGATGAGATCTCTAAAAGGTGTAGGCAGAGGCATACTCTGTAAAATACCTGCTAGGGAAAGGCTTTTAGTGATCCCAGCTTGTCCATCATAACTCTTCTGCCAGAAAATTTTCCCCTCGGATCCACTGCTTATGGTGTTCTCCCTCACCCTTTTCAGTTGCAGCAAGTCAGATAAGCGAGCCCTGTGATCTAAACAGTGCCAGCCAGACTGGCTCATCTTCACAAAAACATGTTAGGGAGTGATTATATGAGCAATGGAGTCAATTGGCAGGGGGAGAGGGGAGGAGGAATAATCTCTAGGAGAAGGTCAGTAGTGAGCAGCTGTGGACACACTGGGGAAGGGAATCAGTTGCACAGGCACAGCTGGTGCCAAACAGCAACAACCACTCAGTCCTCAGAGGCTGCTGTGCTGGGGGCTGTGGCAAAAGATGTAGAATGTGTACCAAGGGGTACCAAAAGGATTAACACTATCCATAGTTTTGATGCCAGGTAATTCAGGCATCCATGGCTGGTAAGAACACACTGTGAGAGCAGGTGGTGCCCGCTGTGGAATAAGACAAGGCAGCTTTAACTCCTTGCTCTTCATTGCCCTTTTTCCTGAGCTGCCTGCTCTTGGCACTCTGGCAGAAAGTCCACTACACTCACAGTACACCAGAGGGAAGGGGGTTGATGCATATTACTGATGCATTTTGCCAAAAAAGGGCATTTAAGACAAACTGTTGACTTTGCACTGAAGCACATAAGAAATGCTTGTGTAGCCACGCCTGCTGTCTCTGTCGGGGGGCTTGTATTCTCCTGTTGATATGTAATAACAGGACATGACATTTTAAATGCCCTGGCTGTTGGGTTTGGGTTTTTTTTTTCAGCAAGCAGCTGACTAAAGCTTGACCCATTTATTTCTAAACTGCTTCCCTGCCACTGATGCAGTTACAAAGAGATCAGCTCTTTGGTGCAGCAAAACCCGAACTGATCTTTAGGGCTTTTTACTGCTGCACTTCACAGTAGAGTCTTTCTAGAAAGAACTAGAAGGCAACTGGGACGCTGGCAGATTTGCCATTGTCATGCAAAATATGCTTTTGCAGAGGGTGATGTGAAACAGAAACATTTGCTCAGAGAAGTTGTATTTCAGTTTTCTGTGTTTCCTAGTGCCAAATGGTGAGCAAACATATTGCAGGCCTTTGCTTGGGTCTAATCCCAGGCAGGTGGAGGCTGTGAGATGATTCTATGGTTGAGTCACAACATTCTTGCATATGAGCAAGGTATTGCGATATCAGGAGGCTGGCTACAGTGCGCCAATTTCATTTTTTTTAAAGACTGAAGTAAGGGAAATATAAGCTCTTTCATTGTTTCTGTGGCTTACCTTTTCCTTAAGAATACAAAAAACCAGAAGCATTGCAATGTCATAATATTAAGGTATTTGCATTTTTCTCTCATTTTCTCGAAAGTTTCCCTTTGCCATATCTGTGCCCTTTTATTAGTTTTTTCTTTGCTTCATAATTTTGTCATGAGTTCTTCCTCTTTTCTTCTTCCCTTCTTTTCTCTGACACGTAACATTTCTATCTTCCTTTTCCTTGTAATTTATGAAATTCTAATTTTCCATAAGATTTCTCATATTACAGGAGTACTATCTAAAAGCAAATATTTACAGGAAAACAAAAGAAGCGAAGTACTTCATCACTGAAATGTGTATTCAGATGGCTTCAATATCAAGACAGTAGGAGATGACAGAACACCTTATAGTAATCCTTAGTAATTTTTTCTTTTTTAATTTTTGAATTTTGATCCGAAAGAAAGTTTTCCTTTGAATATCCCTTATGAATTGTCTTTTTTCTTATTTCTTATGGGAATATACTTGAAAATGATCTCATATGTATTCAAAAAGTGTCCAATGAGACAACAGTAAAATACAAATCATGCATCTGTGGAACCTCTCTCCATCAGTACATTTAGAGTGCTAAAACTACCATTGTTTACGCCTCGACACAACCTTCAGTTCAGGGATTTATTCGTATCACCTGTTTATGAAACATATTCAAAACAAAAACATCATAATTAGGCCTTTATACCAGAATTTCAAGAGAACTAAAATTCAACTCTTCCCTATAATTTTAATCTGGCTAAAATCAGAGGTAATTGCAGAGCTGAAGGAGGTTTTTTTGCCCTTAGGATCTGGTTTAGATGAACTGTTTGATAATATCATACGAGATGAGTTGATACAAAGATATTTCCAATTGAGGACTGCTAGCGACAGTGATAGGCACTAGGAATTACCTATGATAGATGGACAGATAAGTAGGATAAGCAGTTTTAAGTCAGTTTTTCTGGGAAATGAGATCTTCCACTCCTGAGATCTTCCACTCCTAAGATCTCTGGAGTAGTTTAATTTGGTTTCCACCAGGACAACAACTCATCTATAACAGCATCCTTTACTCCATGGGCTATGAGCTGGGCAGCCAGCATTTTCAGGGGAAGGAGTGGCTCCCTTACCACTTGCATTTGCAGAAGCCCTCTGACACCTAGCTCACCTCCCTCCACGCCTGCCGGGCAGCCAGGACCCCTGAGGCTCAGAAGCACACCGCTCCTGCTGCCCCATGGTACCCTCCCACTTTGCTGCCACCTGATCACAAAATATGTGCTATGCCCTTCAGGCAGAGTCATCCCTTTCGGGTATTGGCAGGTCCTGCTGAGAGGCTTCCCAGGCTGCGGTGGGACTACAGGAGCACCTGTGACAGTGCAGATGTCACACTGTGCCAGAAAAGGCACAACCTGACCCAAGGGCTTTCTGCACTATAACTATAGAGGGACTCCAAAATCTCAGTGGGTAAATTAAAGATGATTGTCCCTAAAGGGACAAATCTCTCATTTTTCACTCCACCTTTGTATGATGGACTTATTTTCTTTCACATGAGTACTTCACAGTGTTTCTATTCCCACATTTCTGTGAGCTTGGAAAGTGTAATAATTCCATTTCAAAGATAATGTTCCAAGGCAAAGATGTACCTTCTCAAAGACAGCTCTGCTAAAGTTAGCTGTTTTGGCCAATGGTCCATTGGCCATAGGCTGTGACAGACTGATTGTGCATTTCACATTGCTCATGTTTAGCGCCCTCTAAAACAGACTGGTTGCATCCACACAGACTAGCCAATGACCCTGTGTATCCTTTTGGTTCTAAGTGGTGGCCTTAATGCATAGATCTTTTTTGATTGTGTTTTACACTTAAAAATGCCTAAATCTGAGAACTGTCACAGCTCAGTAGTGATGTTTCTGGCATGACCCATGGGTTCTGTTCTCAGGTATGAAATAAAAGTTAAATATGGCCTTAGATTCATTGCCTTGGGTATTTTACACAGGTATACTTGAAGGATCTTATAAAAAAGGATGAGCCAAACATGGTAGTGTTGTCTACACTGCCTGCAGTGAACTGCCACTTGAGGGAAGCTCCCCTACATTTCACCCAAATTAGATCTTGGAGAGAGCAAATTGAATTAGTCCCAAGGAGTAACCCAAGGGCAAAATAACACACACATGCAGTGTTGATGATCAGTGGACCAGGACCTGCGAGCGAACTGGAAAGTCAAGTTATTTGAGAGTGTAGCTGCACTGCAGGTATTAAGACACTTTATTTCTATCATTCTCAGTGGAGACCTAAATTCACATAAGGGTATTGGTCTAACTTGTCTGAAACTGTTGGACAAGTTAACCTACTCTCAGTCTGCAAAATATGACTTAAAGTCGCTAGCTAGCTGAAAATCTGTTTTATACTTGTACTCTATTTCATTGGAAACACTGAGTCAAAGCTCAAGTTCGAAGTCCTGGTGTCCTGCATGATGCTTTACTATCTTAAAGCTAGATGAAACTGTGGCCTGAGCCAAAACATCGTCAGAGTACACAGTACTCACATGAAAGACTGAAAGTAGCAGTCTCACTTCTATTTCTCATGGACAACAAGTGCTTGCAAGGGACTTTTTCTTCGCCCTTCACTTTTTCTCTTCTTATTCTGTCTACCTGTAATGGAGACAGACCAGGGCAAAGACAGCACGTTAACACTGGAGTACTGCCTGTCATCTTCCTAGGCTGATACACTACGAGGAGTATCATCTTGGACCTTCCACTTGTGATGCTTAGTCCCACACCAGGGTAGGCTTTAAGTTCATTCTCTGATAGAAATGTTCTCAAAAAACCAAATTTTTCTTCAGTTGAAACAGGGAGCCTGTGGTGGACTTAAGCATTTGCCCTGTGCGACCCACCCTACCATTACAGCTTTAAAGGGCAGTGGAGGGGAAAATAAACTTCCAGTCTAGTCTTACTTTGCCAGTTTGTCACTCTAAGAATATATCATCAACACATGTGCTTGAATTATGGTCACAAAGTGTTGGAGCGCTTTATCCAGCTATGGACAGGGTGGAAGCTAACACTTCTGTATTTTTAGCAGATTCTAAGTCAATAAAAAGTACTAGAAAAAGTACATGCATAACTGAAAAACCAAACATAAGTGGGCTGGCCTCAGGATATCATTATTTATTGAAACATATTTTTCTTAAATGGCAGGTGCAAACAAAATAAAATTAGCCATAATTAGTTCTGCAGACTATTTTGAATCACACAGCTGAGATCTAGATAAATAATTCAGATTTTACTCAGTAAATCTAAAACCAAAATCCATTTATAAACTTAGAATGCTCATTAATCTGTAACACTCTGGTTAGCAGTTTGTGTCAATTACCCAAGTAATGTTGCATCACTGGTAACCTTAGTCGTATGTCGTGTTTCTGTTCTTCAGTACAACATAAAGGTAAGAATTCACTATTTCTCTGTTTCATGCAGGTCATCTTCTTTATTAGAATATTTGTGAAAAAGAGAAGCTGGGAGCTTGACACAAGTTCTTTTTAAGGTCAGCAAATTTTGAGAATTGGCCACCTGATGCCTCTGCTGCAGTTGTGGCTAACCAGCACCTTCCCAAATGCTGCCTCAGACCCAGTTTTCAACATTTCAACAAACTTCTAGCATAATTTTTGGCAAGTTCTCAGGGTTTAGATCCCAAAAATACTTAGAGGTGTGGGGACTGTGTTGTCCCTGCTGAGTCAACCTGAAGGTCTTTGGAGGCCACTGTGAGCATCTAATACAGGTATTCTGGACTGGGGAGGCATACTTTTATAGTGAAATGGTATATTAGGGGTGAGACATCCTGTGCCGGGCTCAGCAGCTCTTTCCACCTCATTGTTATACATGCCTCTTTCAGAGGTGATGAGGTTACGGGATGGGGATATACACTGGCCAAGTAGAATAAACTATGGGAGCAGATACACAGACACATCCAAAGCTGCTTATGATCCCCCCTGCACAGGTTTGGCAAGGACCACACCTTTGGAGCAGGATGCTTGGTCCCATTATCTACTCTCAGCACTTGAAAGCTTTTCCTTTTCCCAGCTGCACATCATCGACTTTCCCCAACTCCTGCTGTCTTGCATAGATCAAGTTAATCCTCATAGACAGGTTGCATTTTCTCAGCAACACACGTCTTCAGTTATCTTGCAGACTAAGTGACTATACAAGCTGCATTTTCCCCATGCACCTTAACAAACCAGCTCTCTACTCTTCCATTGCCTTTCAGTCTATAGCCAGAAGTTTCCAACTGACCCAACCACTTTCTTACCCTGCAGGGAAGGTAATGGGAACTATCCCATTAAGCCATGCCTCGTGAAAAAATATGGAATGGGGAAGGCATTGTTTAAGATTACTCAGAATATTATATTTCCATCTAAAAGCAGAGTTAGTCATGCTGGTTTACCTGAGTAATTACAATTACAATACCCGAGTACAATTAGGTCATTTGCTAAGCTATTTAGAGACCCAAAATGAATTGCTGAGCTGCTTAGAAAAAGCAAGTCAGTTATAGCTTAGGCCACTGGAATAACTAGACAGCTATATGCTATATACAGTAAGTAGTAACTAATAATCACGTGTGAAAATAGATTTATATGTGAACAATTTTTCTTGGTAACTTCTGTGTAGAATCTGTAACTTCTTTTTCAATATATCTTTTACCAAGAATTTTGCTTTTGGCTTTAAGACTTTATGTGAGTGAAATTCCAACAATTGGCAAATTATTTCACAGCCCAATAAGCCTTGTGGCTAAAAAAGCATGCAGCAACTCTGAATCCCTTTCATTGCCTGTTGCAATCAGTGCCTCTTTGCATGACATTTTCTGCTCTATATCAGAAAAACTTTTCTCATTTTAAATATTTGTGGAACACAATTAAGTCACCTGTTCATCTGAATGTAGAAAATGAACCAAGCTTTCTTAATGCCCTGCTAAATATTTTGTATTTCAGATCTTGGAGTGCTCTTTTTTGAACCTTGTGTAATGTATCAGTCTCTGTCTCAGCCTCTTTGTTCTCTTTGAAGTCTGGACATCAGTACCAAAATGCTCACAGTAACAGGATGAGTAAGGGATGGTACATTCACTAGCAATAGCACTTCATATTATGAGCTGCTTTTACCCTGCTCATCTACCTAAAACCCACATTCTTAGGTGCTTGCATGCCAGCTCATCTCTTTTACCACCAAACCATCATGTGGAAATTTCACCATTAAAGATGTAGTACCAACTGGAGGTAATTGATAAATATACAAAAGAGCATTAGAACAAATATGGGAATGGTCTTTAAGTGTGTGTGTGTCTTTAAATACCTACATATATAAAGATGTTCTGGGTGTTTGGGGGAATAATAGGCCAGGAAGCCTTATGGGTGAACATAATGAATTAGTTGAAATAATAATTTAAAACAAAGTAGCAAAACACTTGGGACACCATAGCCAAATAGGGGCCAATCAGCACAATTCCTGCAGAGGGAAATATTGTTGTGTTAATCTCCTAGAACTCCTTGAATATGTTAATAAAGAAGAGCAGCTGCCGTAATTTATTCTAACCTCTCTGGGCCACTGACAAAATTCTTTGCAAGAAGCTACGGAGGAAGCTAAGTAGTGATGGATAAAGAAGTGGTGAAGGGAAAGGAGGTGAAGGGCAGGATTAAATGGTCAATTTCATCATGTCAAAGGATAACAGCAGTGGGCCCCAAGGTTTCTGCTCATCTACTTATTTATTAATCATCTAGGAAACATGAAATGCTGTGAGGCAGCAAAATTTGCAAGGGATAAAAAATAGTTCAGCCTAAGTTCAGAGATGATTGTGTGCAACTTCTGAAACAAACAAAGCTGTGTGACCTACTCACTCTGACAAATGAATTAGCAACAAAAGCAAAGTAAGGTACACTGGGTGGAAAAAATATGAATTACTCAACACCTCACAGAGCTCTAAATTAGTGTACCAGCTTTAGAAAGGGACCTAGCTATCCTTGTAAATTACTTCAGTAAAGACTTCTGCTTAATGTGCAGCTGAACCAGATAAGCAAACATATTAAGATGCATAAAGAATGGGAACTAATAGAGAAAGGATTAAACTGCCAATGCTATAGTCTGATCTGAAATACTGAGTGCAGTACCAGTGACTCCATCTTATAAACAATAATGCTGATTTAGAGAGGGTTCAGTGAAGGACAATGAGAATGATCGAGAGCATTAAAAAGTTCTCTTATGAAAAAAGATCGAAGACACTGGGGCTGTTGACCATGAAAAAAGGGATGTCAAATTTACCAACTGTAATGAAGGCTAAAGTGAAGGGATGTCTTATAACACACACACAAAGGGAGAAGCAAAGCAATTAGAGTAAAATGGAATAAGAGATGTTTTTGTCATACAATTTGCAGATAGATTCTGAAACTGAGGAAATCACTGGGGCCAAGAATTGAAGAGGATCCACAGTGAGACTTCTAGACAGGCATAGGAGTAACCAGAATTTCCAGGGGGAACAACTGATAGAAACAGCTTTTATTTAAATCAAATTGAGTTAGGGAAGGTACTATGTCACAAGTTATCCCAGGTCTCTACCCTTAGGTTTCTCTGAGCTCTTCCCTCTGAATATTCCTAAATTCTGTAGAAGACAAAGTGTTAGATAAGGCTGATTTGAGACAATTCCTACAGTTTCTACACATCAGTTACAAATGCATACATTTTATATTGGATCCCACTGCAATTCCTGATTGTGCTTTATTCATTAGCAGATTTTTAACCTGTATTTCATTAATTTTTTACACTGTACAGTGCTATTTTTTAAATTGTAATGTAAATGTGGTAAAATTAATCACAGAAATCTAAGTATATTATGTCAACACTTTATCGTGCAGACTTAGATGTTCTTATGAAAAAATGATAGCAAAACTTGATAAGATCTATTTTCCATAAAACCGCATTAACTGCATTATTTATGCTAAAATCTTAACTTTTTTATTGATTGTGTTCCGTACAAGTCTTTCCATGGCTTTAAAAGAAGCCAATATCAGGCTAAGTAGCCTGGAACTCTTTATGTCATCTCATTTCACTCTTTTTAAAATAGTAACACTCTTTACTAGTCCTCTCAAACTTTTTTCCCCCCACAAATCAAGACATGTTCAAAATCAACATTAATAATTAGAGAGCTCCTAAGCCAGTTCTGTAATGCTACTGGGTGCAAGTTATTGGGCACAGTAGAATCTAAAATGTTTAATGGTTTTTGTTTCACATCCTCCCCAGTTACTAATGGAATAGAAAGTATTTAATTAATCACTCTAAGAGATGAATACATCGTGCTAATAATGAATTCTTCTGTTTTTCCTGCATAGTGATTGACAATTTTGCAATCCTGGTCAAGTTCTGGATCTATGCCATTTGAAGGATTTCATTTGTTTCTGATTTAGTTAAAACATTCCTCCTCAACCCCATCAGCCAGAAATTCTTCTTACATGCCTTTTAGCTTTCCTTGTTGATGCCTGCTTTTTCTGGCTGCTGGCTTCAGCTCACTGTAAGGAGTTTCCCTGTGGTCCCCTTCTGTATGTGTTACTGTTCTTGTGGCAGCTGCTTTCACCTTTCCTGAAATGAAATGCTTTCTTTCATTATATTCACAGAGTTCTGTCGCCTTCTGGCTATGTCAAGGGGACAAGTAGAGTGATGCAACTAGAGCAGACCTATGAAGAGAAGCAGCAGACACTCAGTATCTGGTGTTCACACTGCATTTCTCAGGGGTCTCTCCTTAGGACCAACTCCACCTGGAGTCCAGGGCTCCTGGACTGAATGGGACACAGATGGGTTTAGTGCATGGGGACCATCAAAATGTTCATTCCAGGAGCACTTCTGACCTGAGCTGACATACTGATGAAGATGGACCTTGTAATAAATAAAATCCTGACTGGATTTTTACAGGATCTACCTGATTTTTGTTCATCAAATAACCATAAATGTATGTATATATATATCTTTTTTTCGTAATTGCCTGACTCATTAATCAAATAACCATGTACGGTGTAAATATCTTACTATTTCTTCTCAAGAACCATGTCTTGCAGAATGGACCTATGAACCACAACTTTTTCTACTGAACACAACAGAAAACAAAAGCATTTTCTGAAATAAATGGACAAGAATATGGCAGAGACAATCTGCAGCAAAATGTAATACTTTTTCAAAATTGCAGGTTTGGGTTTTGGACTTTTGGTGGTGGTTTTTTTTTTTATTTCCAGTTAAAAAGGCTGAAAATTATCAAATGGATCTAAGTACATGAAAAGTCTTAAGAGGTTATAATAAGCAGCTTTTGAGTTAGAGGTAGCAAAACATTAAAAAAGTACATTTCTGATCAGGGTAATTTTTAAATGACCTCTAAATCAAAAATAGTTTGATTATACACTGTTTGAAGAAAATTAATTATCTTTTTTTTTCCTTCAAAGTATGGAAATTTTTAGGCTAAACCAATTTCCAAGCCAAAGTTAAAGAAGGGCAAAAATAGGCTTTTAAGAGCTAGTTGCAACCTTAACAACAGGGAGAGTACCGCTTTTCCATAATAAAGAGAAGGTAGACGTGACAAAACTGCCTGAGTGGGTTACAGATTTGATAATAAGAGGGGGTGAACCAAATCTTAAAAAGAAGAAAACCAAACACTTACAGTTTAGCTGAAACTTCCTTCATGTGTGGTGTTGAATAGAGTCTGAAGTGGGGCTAGCACATGGAACTGCTTCTGGGATGTGCTTTGTTCGCAGAAAGAAACTGCAATATGCAAATATTAGCTAGGAAAATGGACACCCCAAAATGGGGCATTACATTTCTTCCTCTATGAGATATTACTCTGTAAGTAGAATGGAAAACTGAATGTTTTCTGTTCTTATAAATTCAGCAATGCAAAGATTGTTTCACACACAGAGGTGCTACTTCTCAGTCCAGCATCTTAGCTTCTTCTGTCAGTTGGTGGTGGACCTGTTAGATAAAGATAAGGTGATGAAGATTCAGCCAAGGTGAAATATGTTACAGATTAACTCAGACTTCCCTGATACCATCAGGGCTGAACTTGACTGTTGGTTGCACTTTCCTTTCTGGGTGTAGTGATGAAATGCAGTCATTGAATTACCTGGAGTCACCCATTTGCTGGCAGTTCAGGTTTCTAAAAAACTTGATTATGTGGCTGATATTGGAGAAAGTCATATATCAGCAACAGAGCTGGATGAATGATAATTCATTTGTGATGAGTGGCCTTTTGCTTCATTTTCTATTTGTATTTTCACGTGCAATTATTTGATTTTTTTTTTTTTGTTAAGTCATTTCTATAAATATTTTTCATATGCAGGTTATTGGAAGGCAGTTTAACCAAAGTATCTGATATTAGAAATTAAAAGGGACTCCTTCAATTGGACATGCCAGTCACATGTTTGTTTTCTAATTGGTTGAGGATATCCCTCAGAATCTGCCTGCTAATAAAAATAATAATAATTACAAAAGCAAAGTCATTGCTGCATTGATCATTCCTGCCAATAAACTGATATGTTGGAATATTTGTGGAAAGCAAACATAAAAAGGATATGAATAGTTAATTACAGCTCATTCATTTGAGCAACTTTTTGAAAAAAAATACTTGGGAATGTTCCACCAGATGGTAGTCACTGTTATCTTCTTCCCTCTCCTGTCTTTGAGCCTCTATGTATTGGCATTCAGTTGTCTTTTCATGACTTGTCAAAAAGCCATACACAGTGTGAAAGCTCAGGTTAGAATATTTAAATAGAAGTTTTTAATTTAGAATTCCCTGTTCCCAGTACTATCCAGTGTAGAATACAGAATAATCATTTGCATTGCCCTGCATATACTATCTGCTTATAAAAAAATATTTTAAAAGAATGTAAAATATCTCTTAGCTAACTTTTACAAACTATAGATGTTTAACTCTGGATGGATTTCCCCAAAGTACATCCCTGGTGACTCCTTATATGAATCATAAAAATTGAAGTGTGATTTATAACAACTGTATCATAGTTTGGAATTCCCAGCAGAAGATGTATATTGCATTATTTCAATGCATAGAAATATGGTTCCTCTGATCCTCTTTACAGATGACTTCCAGTTAGCACATGGCCTAATTCAGAGAGTTATTCACTCTGCTTCAGTCATTAAAGTAGAACTGGAAGAAAAACTACTTGATCTCCATCTATAGCCAAATGCTTCTGCCTCGCCAGCAAGAATTCACTGATTCCTTCTGGATAACTATATTATAGACCTGACTACACTGGGCATCAAAAAAGCTGAAGATACAATCTGCATAAAATTTAAATATATTTGCATACATATGCCTGTCCAGAAAATATAGCGATTTGCATTACCACATCATAAGAGGGCTAATGGAAGTATTCTCTGTTCCTTTGGTGTGCCTTTCACCTTTTTTTTTTTAATTTTTCAGGCATCTGTTTTACTCACACACTTTCTAAGTTGTCCCTGTGCCCCAGCTTTGCTTTTGCTCAACCAGGTTCAGAGATGACTCTCTTTCAATTCTTGTCCTTACCCCGCCTCCACCCACTCTACACAATTTTCTCATCCTGGCAGGATTCTTTTAAAACATCTTATTTCACCATTATTAATCTACTTGAAGCCTTTCCATTGTTAGCTTGTCCCCTAACTTTTTCCTTCACCATCCTAGATCTCCTAGGATATATCCTAGATCTCATACCACAGACGTGTGTTCTGGGTTAGGCAAACAGCAGCAATATTCTTCAAGGGAATCTGTTTTCTTATTCAGATTTTCAGCTGAGCCTAACTGCCAAAGCTAATCATGTTGTTTTTCCCCTAGAGCCCTGATTCAGTCAATTCAGGGGCAAAGATTTTGTATAGAATTTCTTCCCCAATTAGAGGTAGCTGCAGAGTGGTTTCAAATGGCTAAAGAGAAAGTACAGGGATTATAAAGACACTTTCTTCTGGGTATTTTGGTTTTGATTAATCCTGTTTCCTGACTTCAGAACACTAATATGTATATAATGAAAACTTTCTACTGTTGTCTTCATTTTCTTCAGGCTTCAGGTATGAAAAAGGAGTAAAAAAGGAAGTTGATTAGAACTGCTTTTTGCATTAAACAATTTGATTGGAGTTAGGAGAATGCTTTTGAAGGGATTTTTCTGCCACTGTTCACAAACTGCTTAAACTTACAAAATAGCCAATGAAGGCTTAAGAACCTTGTGGCAAATTCTCTGCTAAAAGCAGGTTTATATATTCCATTTCTCATACTGTCGCCAAAAGCAAATGTATGTATTTTTGCATTAACAGCTTAAAGGTAGATTGAAGCACAGTTGCAGGAGATGCACTTATCAAAGTTGTAGTTAAGTAGTTCATTGCTGCTAGCTGTGCAAACAAGGTTGTATGTAATGGTTGTTGTGTTTTTACTTAAAAAGCATTTCTTAATGAATTTAGAATATGGACTGTCCTGGGGAAATCTAACAAAAAAATCCTCCGTATAACCTTCTTATAAAGGACTCAAACCTTGTAAACTTGTTACTATTACTAGAGCAGAACTTCTGAGGGAAAAATTATGTGAAATAACTGAACATGTATAACGAGTAAACCGAGTGAACAGAACTATTGAATGACTGTCATATAGTCTGCTACTGTACCACCAAAGCATATACTGTCTAGGAGAAGATTAAAAGATAGATTTTGAGTGCCTATATAAATGTACTTCCTTCTTGGGTGTGATTGGCTTCCTTATGGATAATGTAGGAGGAAGTGTGTAGTATTAAAAAGGATGTTTTCCTTTCAGTACATGCACTGGATCCTTCCTTACATTCTTTTTGCTTTGGAAAAAAACCCATATTTTTTATTTGTGTGGATATGCTGTGTATGGAGCCAAAATAGGAGAAGGTTTTCTACCATCTATTCTATCTGATTTTTTTCCCCACCCAGACCTATACTAACATTAGTTAGTATGTTTTCCCAGTCTCTAGTCAGGACTAAATGAAGGAGGAAGAGGTTGTAAAATGCCTTAGTAGGTATAGCTGTTAACTTTTGTTCAAGGCAACTGCTTTAGCAGATCTAAGCCTTCAAGAACAACTGTTCCTTTTCTGCGCACATATGCTTCTACTTTTCTCTGTATACTCAGTGCTACAATTATGATCCTCAATTACTGTCACTTTAAAAAATTATACTAAATCCATGGATGTGCTCCAATTATTCCAAGTCTAAAACTGTCATCCAGTGCTTAAATTGTAAGCTTTACCTTGAATGAGTGCCCTTTTATGAGTTATGTTACACAGTGGTTCACATCCGCCTTCAGAGAAACAGAGTGAGAGACTTTAACTGATTGCAGAGGTTAATTTGGTCCATATACTTTGTCAATAGCAGGTCTGAGGAAAATTAGCACCAATAATTATAATACTGGTGTAAGTCATGAATCTTATTGGAGTGGTTTAATTTAGCAAGTTAAGGACTGAAGGATCATGAATGTCAGGACTTCAGTAATATCTTCTTTTAATACATGTCAAACGTTAAAATTTAGGCTCCTTTTGCTTGCAAGCTTAATCACTATCTAAGAACACAGAAAACACAATGATCATTTTTAAACCAGTGTTACAAAATTAAGAAATTCAAGCCAAATTGGACATGGATATTATTAGACTGCATTTATTAAAAAAGACAAACACTTACTGATTTTCTCTGTTACATCAGTCAAAAATAATTTTCCTTTATTTTCCTTTTGAATGACTGTATATGTGTATCTAGCTAAGATGGAGTTAAGTGTCCCCACAGCAGCCCTCGTAGTGTTCTGCTTTGTACTGTTAGCTAGAAAGGTGTTTGTAATACACCAGTGTGTTGGCTACTGCTGAGTAGTGATCACAGAGCATCAAGGATGACTCTCCAAAATTCCCGCTTCACAAGGAGGCTGGGAGTGGGTAAGATCTTGGGATGGGACACAGCTGGGACAGCTGACCCAAAATGACTAAAGAGAGATTCCATATGACATCTGCTCAGCACCAAAAGCTAAGAGGAAGAGAAAGGACATTCATTTTTACAGTGTTTGTCTTATCATAGAATCATAGAATAGT
>NW_009913626.1:13996-15534 GCF_000696875.1 Nestor notabilis | reverse complement strand
GACAGCCAGAGAGTTCGACTACAGCCTTTTTGAGCCCCATATAGTGCCCAGCACAAAGAACCTGTACGTATTCTTCCCCCTGGGTGTTGTGCTAACACTTTGTTCAATCTCGGACATACGGTGGTAGAGTTTTACAAAGGTTCTTGAGTCGTTGTGGGTTTTGTGAGACTGGAGAAGTCTTTATAAAATATTTATCAACTTCGAGCACAGTCTCTGTAAGTGAAAAGTTACTAAAGCAACAGCAAACTTAAACTGCTACGGGCTCTTTGTTTCTGCCTCTGTCAGACACCAGCTGTTTTGCAAGCTGACGCTCAGGCACATCAACAGGTGCCCAGAGCAGGTGCTGTCTCATGTCCAGGGGAAGCGCTATCGGAAGGCCCTAAAAACATGTAAGTAGCTTTTCTGAATATACAAGCAGATGAAGTTTTTTCTCTAAGCTTTTGAGATTCCAGTAGATCTACATGGAGGGAGAAAGTCAGTTGTCTTTAGACTGACATTAGTGTGCTGCTGTTGCTGTGCGTGCTCCTCAGCTAGGAAGGAAGATCCCAGATGCAGGGAGCAGTCGGCCTCTAGCAAATACCTTGGAACATCTTTACTGGAGAGGGCGGTTCAGTCCTGCAGCACAGGCTCCGTGTAAATGTCTTTCCCCTCTTTTATGGTCCGTAGCATCACTATAGGTTACATGAATGTGTATTAGAGTTGGAGGTTGACTTGCTTTTGAGTTGCATTTAGTACAGTCTAGGAGCTGGGAATGAAAAGGCCTCGGGTGGTAGAGTGGCCTTCCTAAGAGCTGCTCTCTTAGATGAGGAGTGCCAGAAGGAAGGAGTGGAGTACATCCCTGCCTGCCTGCGGCAGAAGCAGCAGCGGACGCAGCGCCCTGATGACCAAATGAATAGGAGCAGGCAGCCTGACAGGAAAGAGGAATTCTGGGAGCCGGAGTCCAGCAATGAGGATGGAGAGGAGACGGATGATAGCATGAGTGACCTGTACCCACGTGAGTGAGAATGTCACTGTCATCTGTGTCCTGAAGGGAGCTTGTTGGCTGATTTTCTGCCAGCTTCTTTATACTGTTCTTTGTTGCTCAGATGCTAGAGGCATGGAGTTCTTGGGTTTCAGTAAAGCTTACCACCACCGGATAAGAAATTGCAGTTATGACTAAGTAATAACCAGAGCTGGATCACATAAGGTGTTTGGGGAAGGATCCAGGATCTGCTGGGATTTGCTGCTTTAGGTATCTCTGCTTTCCTCATTTCTTAGCAAATCCTTGAGTCTCAGAGAAGCTGGTCGGGCCGTGTTGCTTACACCTATAGGTGCTGCCTGGCTGTGGGAAGGACAGGGGTGACACCCCAGAACTGCCCTGGAGTGGGGTGACTGAGATCACCAGGCACACTCCTCATAAACCAGCATGTTTATTTCCGAAGTATTGCAGTAGTGACACATACAAGCTCAGCGACTGAAGCAGCTTTGCACATTGCCTTCAAGATGTCCTCAGAGCCGAGTCAGGGGAGCCTGTGCGCACAGGGGGCTGATGCTGAGCT
>NW_009913626.1:0-13965 GCF_000696875.1 Nestor notabilis | reverse complement strand
ACTATTTCCGGGAAAAAGCCCAGCAGCTCCACAGACCACAAAGGGCAGTGATGACTTTGCAGCAGGCAGTGAGGATGATGGGACCAAGCAGAATGGTGACAGCAACAGAGAGGATGGTGGAAGAACAGATGTCAGCAGAGCCGGTGGCACCAAACGGGGCAAGGTGGGAGTCATGCTGCATGCAGCAGTAGGGGAGCGTGGAGCTGGGATCCCATCCTGTAGTGTTTGATCTGTTCCTGTCTGAGGACCAGCAGAAGGTGCAGAGCTTCTCAGAATGGCTTTTCCCCACATGCCAGCCCCTGCCTGCGTCCCGAGTTGTGAATTGCCACCAGCAATTCACCCTGTCTGCGGTCACTAGGATTGTTCCTGCCTGTACAAAGAGGCCATTGACAGGATCCTGCTGCACACCGGCCTAAGGAGGAGACTGAAGCATGTCCCCGGACACACACAAACACAAATTAAACCCTTTGAAGGCACAGGGTCCTTCTAAGCCCTTTTTCTGCCTCTTCAGGAGCTGGTCAGGTCTTGCCTTACAAGAATATTCTTTCTCAGATTGGGAAGGAGGCAGATGTTCCCTACATAAAGATAGGCAAACCTTTAACTCTCCAAGGCAGGCTCTGAGGAAGGGGCTAGATCCTTTATATCAAATTGGAGAATTGAGGCTGGGTGAAGTTTGGGTTCATTGCTACCCAGTGTATCTAATGAAACCAGAGGCCTGTCAGGGAAAGGGACACAAACTTGCAGGGTAGGGGCAGGGAAAGATCTCTGCTGCTCTCTCACCTGGTGAAGGAAAACACAGTTTCTCTTTAAGCTGTCTTGGGGGTTTGGAAATCAGCTGATTAATTTCTTTTTCTCTACAGAAACAGTCAGGCCCTTTAAAGAAGAAATTCAAGAGTCATCATGGAAACCCCAAGAACTTGAAGAAAGCAACCAATGGCAAATAAACTTTGTGATAAATAGAGTGGTCTGAAGCCTCTTGTGTAACAATTCTAGGGGGTGCTGTTCCCTGTTACAGCTGAGGAGGGGAGCAGTGGGGTAGAATGAATGGGGTAGAAGTTAAGAGCCTGAAGCTGCCCCCCTGCTCGGGACACTTCCTCAGGGAGATGGCTGTCAGTAGGTGGCACAGGAGCAGTAACCAGCAGCCTGCCTGGGGGGTGGCACCAGTCACACACTCGAGGTGGATACAAAGATGCCATTGTTTTATTTTGATTGTTTCCAAAAATCAAAACATTTTCAAACACAACTAAGGTACAAAATACAGCATAAAATGAGAATTTATACTTATTTCTTTTTTCCACATAGAAAGCAAAAATATATTCAGAATGAATTCCAGAACACTTTGCAGAGCCAATTGAGAGCTGATATCCTGCTTGTGAGAGCTGCTCAGCCACGGGGAGAGGTCATGGGAGTTTTGGGAGATGCACAAATACAGCAGCATAGGTAGGAAACCAGAATCTTCTGTATCAGGACTCACAGTCAGTAAGTCTGCATATTGTGCTGCCTGGAAATACCCTTAATGCCCTCCTCCTGACCATGCCCCTTTAGTACCAACGTATTTCTGCTGCAAGGGGGACAGTATTGGTTCCTTTTCTGGGGTCTTTTGTTGGAAAAGGGACTTGATTTTCACAGAGGAAACTGGTCAGTCAGCATTTCAGACTAGGCTGTCATCCAGCTCCTTAGGCAGGACACAAGTTGAGAAAGCCAGCTTAAGGGCTACTTACAGGAATAGTTTCTATCATTCCATTTATAAATACTATGAACACCACCAGCAGTTAAGGTATCTGAGATTGGATGCCTCGATGTAGTCTAAAACCGTTACAAGACCTGCAGTGAAACAGAGCAAAAGCACCTGTGCTGCCTACCTGTAACTGGAAAGACTGGTTTTGCTATGAAGAGACGGACACAGTGAACACTTGAGGTAAAAAACTTCTCTTGCAAAACCTATATAAAAAGAAAACTTTCTACATGACCCAACTCGAACTGCTGGCTTCCCCTCCCACGTACCCTGCAACTGATTCCTTTCCTTCAGCAGCAGCACATCTTGCTATTACATTGGCCATTTTCCCTTTAAGATGATGCAATCATTCATTTAACATCCATCAGTGCTCTTCTATTTGTCATCAGTTTGTTCAGACTAGTTTTCTCTCCTAAAAAGCAACCATTAAGCTGAAGTGTCCAGGTTAGTGTCCTTACCAGGAGACCTTGGTAAATAAGCTGCTGCTGAAGCCATTCAGCTGAATGACTCCTTGAACAAACAGTTGAGCAGCTTTCTCAAGGGAGACGACAGTGCAAGGAATCAATGTAATATTAGCAAGTTGGTAGGGCTCATGCTTTCTAGAATTCTTTCATGATCTACTGAAACAGGCTTACCTAGCTGACTGGCAGAGGACAAAAGGCCTCCTCTGAGCAGCACTAAGCATGTTCATGGCACAGAGGTTGTGGCACTGAAAGGTGGAAATGAGGTCTTCCCCCCACCATTACACTGAGGAGTTCCTCCCTCTGAACACACAAGTTACATCCCCAGCTGCTCATTCGCTGCATGGGTTTGCACTTGCATTCTTCAGCTCTAACCGTTGAATTCAGGGCTGAGAACTGGGGCTCTGGCAGCACAGAACTGACATGGGGTGTCCTCCCTGCACGGCCTGGGGTGAGCCACTATGGGGCAGAGTAGGGGCTGCCCTCAACCAGCCCCTCGCCCTCACGGGGACTGGCGCAGCAGGTACTGGCAGGAGCGAACCCGAGAAGCAAATCCTACAGATGAGAAGATTGACTGCTCCCATCTCACCTGCACCGAGTGCAGGCAAAAGGGGAGGTCTGTAGTTCTAGAGACTCTTTCACCAATAACCTGCAATTCAGGTAGGAATTTAGGGCATACATGGATGGAAGCTGTTTAATAGCAGAAAGGAGCTTCTGTTTTGGAACCTGCAGCACAACTTGGCTCTCTTCTTGGGAACTCAGGAGGAAACTTGGGGGAAAGAATGCTGAAAAAAAAAAAGAGTTCTTTTGGCACAGAATTCTCACAGAATCTGACATTCTGTCTCTTCAGGAATATTTCCCCCCCTGCTTCTTGAAATGTGATTAGCAAAACAGGACTCCTGATTAGCAATAAAAGATTATCCCTTGTTCCACTCGAGAGGGGAACTGGGACATGTTAGAAGACCCCCTCCCTTTTCTTACCTAGAGGGGGTACAACTACTTTCAGGGTTTTCTTTTTACGTTCTATTTGGGGGTAGGAAATACCTCCCCTGTTAAACAAAATAGAATTACAGGCCTCTGAGCAGCAGAATAAACAGTGACTTTTCTTGATGCTGCTTTCCATGTTTGTAAGAAATGCTATGATCAGCAAGGGAACTCCTCGTGCACAAGACAGTTTTAATGAGGGTGAGAAACAGGAGCCACTTTTTTAGTTATAGCTAGAACCCAACAGCACACACTGATACAGCTGTATCTGCTCACAGTACTTCAAATTTCAAAACATTGCTGACATTAAAGACAGCAACTACTGTTCTACTGCAACTCACTGAAGCATCAGCAAAATGCAGGTTCCTTGGGTTAGTTCCAAATCTAGGAAGTTAGAATAAGCCTAGGCAACTTTTCTTCAAGAAATAGGATTTTGTCTATTACATTACTGGTGCCACTGTAAATCAAATTCAGAACATCTGTGCCTTTAATAGGAAGGGGGCATGTACGTGTAAAATGCTGGCAGTTTTTGTTGAATCCATAAAGAATCAGTTCTGGACTTAATACGTTATGTCCCAAGAAGTGTTGCTATTCCTGTTACCACTCTTTTTTCTTCTCATCCATGGAGACTCCGCCAGGACCCAGTGCAACCACAAGGAGGAGCCCTCCAATTACAGACATAGTCTGGAAGAAATCGTATTTGAGGAAGTCGTGCATGGGCTTGTAGGCTGGGACGGTCCAGAAGGCATTGAAGTAGATATTGATGCCAAACAGCCAGATGACTAGAGTCAAGGCAGCCAGCTTAGTCTTGAAGCCAATTGCCACCAAGATAATCAGGGCTGTACCCACAATGTTCTGCAGAATCTGCAAATAAAAAACCCCACAAGCTTACATATGGCTCTTAAATAGATACACAAGCATCAGAACAGAGCATGGACAAGTTCAACAGAACAGGTTGTCATGGCACAGATGATCTAGTAACTTTTTCTACATATTAATTCGACTAAAAGATAAAGTTAAATGATAAGCACTGAGCAGGTGCTGCAGCTGATCAGGGAGCTGGTACTATATTCTCATTCCTTAACTCATACTTTTATACTCAGATACTTACAGAAAAGAAGTTCATATCAAAATGTAGCAGTGTCATGAACATGAGGACCAGCAGCACACGGCCCCCCAGCTGCATGTACTGCTTTGGGGAGCTTTCCCGCATGGTGGGGACACCAGCAAACATGCTTTTCCCCTCTGAACGTGACTCGGCCAAAAGCAGCAGCAAACCTCCCCCAAGGGCCAGGTTCCTACAGAAAGACAGGGGAAAAAACCCAAAGGCAGTTTACTACACTTTGCACTGCTCTACTGATTTAAAGTTTTATCCAACAGTTTAAACTCAGTAAGAATCTGCACACTAAGGAGGAGTGACCTGCTCCTCCCCATGCAGTATGTGTCTGCATCAGGCTCCAGAGCTGACACAGCAGCATTGTGCCCAAGGATTTCCCCATGCCTGTGCAGACATGTACAGTCTGCCAGGGAAGTCCAGCACCCTCAGCTCGGGCACAGTTGCTTAGCATCTGTCACAGCATGGACTTAGTTGCATTGAAGTTATTCTGTTCCTCAGGTTTAACCACACATGCCAGAGTAGTTCAGAGGTTGCTTTGAGAAAACAGAATAGCAGTACTGCTAAAAGTTACACATTTACAGGGTTGTAGTAAGCCCAGAGTATAGTTCTTGTGCTGCCCCCTCCCCCCACCCTCAAAGGAGAGGGGTGAAAAGGTAACAGCCAGCCATTACTCAGGATTTGGCAAGAAAGCACATGTTTAAGAACCCCGTCTTGTACTTCAAGAAGGTGTTAGAGGTTTAAAATCCCAGAAACCATTCTAGCATCTATATGGTTTAGCTATCCCAGAAAATGGCTTCAGTCATGCATAAGCACAGTTGCTATTTTAGCCATTTAGGAAATAACAGCAGCTCACTGATCCAGTCTAGACAGTTGCTTTTGAGTGCTCAGCAAGGTGAGTAGCAGAAGCACTTAGATCCTAGAGGGCTAGGATTAGTCTTTTGCCTTCTACAATACTGGCTTAACACAGACTCTACTGATTTTTTAAGTGCTGACATTTCTTGTTTAATGAAAATGCATTATTTGCAAATACTTCTAGTGTATTTCTAGTAAATACTATGTACAGAGATCATTTCCTCTGTCAGTGATAGACAACAGTTTTGGTTCTGTTCTGATGAACTCTAGGAAGCAGGCATACCTCATCAAGAACTTCAGGTCCCATAGAATGCTGTATGCAATAGTCTAGGCAAAGGGAAAAAAAAAAACCAGGTTAAAACACCATATAAACTGCACTGACATTCTGAATTTATGTTACAGTCTCAAGCCTGTGCTATCCATAGCAGAAGTCAGTTACAAGCATGTTATACTGAAGGAAACAAGGTAGGTTACATCAGTATGGTCCAGTCAGCCAGCGTATAACAGGGAACAGAAGCCAGGACTGACTTACGCTGTAGCCTCCCCACCCCAAATTCATTGGCTTTGAACAGGAAGGATGCTGCTAGCTGGGATCTTTTATAACAGCTGTGTGCTGAAGGCAAAGCAACTGCAAGTTCCACATTTGGCACTTTACTGACATACAGGTAAAGCACAAGTTACTTCTGCTAAATTGGTCAAGTATTGATTCAATGTCTCCAGCTAGCTGAATTACAGCTCAGCATCTACTGGGCACGTCAGGAGCAGCAAAACAGTTCAGTGCCATCGAGGACTGGTACTAGGCCAGGGTGAAGAATTCCAGGGCTGCAAGTTGTATTTAAGTATGTTGGTCGTACTGAGGCTAAGTGAGAGGATTTGAAAGACACGATTTAGAAGGGCTGAAGACTCAAGCCTCCTACCTGTAATGCTATAATTCCAAACAGTCCAAAGCAGGCATATTGCACAAAGTTCCTACTCAGCACCAGGATGCAGCCGCCTGAGTTGGGGAAATTGAACACAGTTACACTTCTGGCTTGCACAGGAAAAGATGCTGCAGGAATGCTAACTTGTTCTGAACTGAGCAGACACTGGTTTCTTCCCACTGTGCCACAAAGAACATCAGGCAGGAAATTTCACTGGCACAAATCACTTTGAGAACCTGGAAGTCTTAGTGCATTTTAAAATGTATTCTAACTACAGATATATCTTTTATTTTACAAAGGGTAAGCACGTGCTGAATGCAGCCCCCAACACAGCACTGCACAGCTGCCATCAGTGTTGAAGCATTACAAGAAATTAAAAAGGAATTCAACTAACTACAGGTTTCTTCTTTTATTTTTTGGTGAAAGAGAGAAGTGTGAGGGCAAACATGCAGTGCTCCTTTTCCTTTAAAGCTTTTGGTTTATAACCTTCCTCAAGTCTTCATCACAAAGCACTGACAACCACTGCTACTTTGACATGAGGACTGGTAACTGCATTCAATTAAGCAGATTTATTACACAAAAATATGAGGTAAAAAATAATTTAAACCCAGACACAAGACAAGGAATTGGCAGAGCAATCAAGGGACACAATATGAAGAGCAAAGAATTTGACTTCTCTCCGTTTCTGACACTCTAGGCCCACCAGCACACTCACAGGAGCTCTGCTTCTTGGCTTATTTTTATTCCTGGGCTTTGAAAAGCGTCCAACGCAAGCCAGTCTCAGGCCTAAGCACACCACCTGCAGGACAGGACTGCCACTGAGATCAATACTCCTACAGGCAGGACTCCAGGAAAGCCTTAACACTGCCCTGTTTAAGAAATAGGAGTATTTCATTTAGCGAATTCAGGGGGGGGTGTTTAGAGAGGCATGTGCCTTGGGCGACATAGTTTAGTGTGTGGTGTCCCTGCTCATGGCAGGGGGGTTGGAACTAGATGATCTTAAGGTCCTTTCCAACCCTAACTGTTCTATGATTCTATGTACAGAATTGAAAACAGATTGTCCTAGTGGATTCTTGGCATCTCTGACTGAGAGGTAGTGTGTCAGAAGAAATTCTCCAAGATCACTTCCAGGAAATGCTGAAGCAGGTCAATTGAGTTCTTTTCATTCAGCCCATGTGGTACTATCAGTTCTAAGTTTTCAGTGGCTATTAAGAAGTCAGTGAGGCATCCCGTGCTTACATGATTCACAGTGTTTACACAAGCCAGGGTGGCAGACACACCAGAGTGCTCTGGCATCCACCTTAACAGCCTTAGAGCCACTTACTTAGCTGTCCAAAGAGATTTACGAACACAAAGATGGAGGCCAGGAAATAGCCACAGTTCCATGTGCCATCAATGTAATCCCTCTGTTCGCTCCACTGGAACCACATGCGGATGCCATCCTCCAGGAAGGTGCTGATCAGGCATAGGCGGGCCACGTGGGGCAGGTACTGCTTCGTCACCCTCAGGAACTGTACAGGCAGACAGCATCGTTAGCAGGGGAGCAAGGCAAGGTGATACTCAAGCCACACAGATCCATGCACTCTGCAGACTCTGAGGTCAGCAGTTCTCTTGCACACACGTCATCAACATCTGGAAAGAAACACAAACTTGGGACTTGGATTTAATGAAAGTCTTCTCCACTCCAGTTTGAGAACAGCTGGGAGCAGCAGGGAGAAACCTGTTGGCACATTCCACCCCAAGAGCATTTTGGACAAGAACCTGGAGAAAACCAGAATCCAGCAACACCTTCCTATGTAAGTAGAACTGTGTTTGATGAAGCTCTTAGTAGCTGAAGGCTGACCCTGGTTTTAGTTTCTGTCTCAGGGTTTCCTGTTACAGCCCAACTATCAGCCAGCCAGGAGCTGAAAGGACAATCCTACATGCTCAGGCACCTAACACCCTGTAACAAACCAACTCGGGGAGTCAGGCTGACAGAAGACTCATTCTGTACAAATTAAAACACATTAATAAGTTTTCTGCCAAGCCAGTTCTTCCTAACAGCTCAGAAAAGCAACAGTGCAAAGCCTGTGCACTTGTGTAGCAGCAGCAATCAGATCAGTGTGGCCACTGCATGAAACTGCACCCTCTATCCTCGAAGTATGCACAGTTTCTACTTCCATTAAGAGACAGCACCCAGATTTGCATTGTCACTCGGTGGAGGCAGCACCTGGCTGGCCTCTGCCACGCACAGGTTCACCTTAGCCACATATCTCGGAGGACACATCTGGAGCCCGTGTATGCTTCTGTCTGAGCAAATGCAACCAGGTAAGAAACGAATGTAAATTTAATCTAAAACTACCTACAAGATTAAACAGCAGGTTTTTGACTTCAAATGACAGAAGCAGTTTGGGCAGGTTAATACCTGTGAAAGTGAATGCCCATGCCAGGAGGCTTCATGCAGAACTAGCTGCCAGACTCCTCAGGGATCCCTGCATTAGAACTGCGAGGAGCTGCTGTTTAACAAAACCCCGTTATCCCATATGAAGTTCCATGTGCTGTAAGGCACATTGATTCATGTTGTTTATGCAGTCCTGGAATACTTCAAGCATGAAAAGGGGTGGGGGAACCCATGTGTGTACAGGTGTCTTCCAGACAGCCTTGAACTGTGCTATAAAAAATGGACTGAGAAGGCACACAAGCCTTTTCTTTTGTAATTCAGTATCTGCATTGACCTCGGGTTGGACAGTACAGTTCACTGGTTTCTTCCTGGGCAGAATCTTCACAGCTCTGGCAGCACTGCATGCTTTCAGTATATACAGGAGTGGGAAGCAAGGAGACTAAAGCCACTGCTGAAAGTTTATCCTTGCCAAAGTAACTAGTAATTACTAAAGGCTGCTCTAAAGCTTATGCAAATGTCAAGCTTTGCTTACTGTATAACTGAAAATTATCACAAGAATTAAAAAAAAAACAAAACAAAAAAACACCAAAACCACCACACAACAGCAATCACACTTAATAGTTAATTAAACAGTGACTATGGGAACAAACTACAGCAGTTGTACTGCATGCAGCCAGAGTCTAAGGGTCAAGAGTCAAGTCAGTCGAGTACATTTTAAGTGCAGCTGTACTCTGATTCAGGGCTGCCACTTCAGGCTTTTTTAAGCCATGTCAACAGTTGGATGAATGAGTCAGAAGAAAATTTGTGATCTTTGTCACTGCATGAGACATACAGCTTGGTTTACAGCTTTCTTCTCTCCTGGATTTCACGGTGCATTTGGGCAAACTTGCTACGGAACACCAAGGGCAAAGTTATTTTGGAACTGGTACAAACCCAGAAGTGGTTTGTGCAGTAACTCTGCTGTGTCGAGATACAGAACAAGCAACTTTAGTCTAGGAAAAATAATAAATGAAAGTGGGAGGCACCGGTAGGGAAAAGGAAGAGATCTGCTGTGGAGAGGCAGAACAAAGCAAGCACCGTAGAGAGGATATCTGCCTCCAGGCCTCATCTTTGTTCTTCTGAAATGGGTCAGGTAAGCTGATCTCATCTTCCTCTTTCCTGAAAGGGCAACTGCCAACAGCCCAGGTGAAGGAACTGAGAAGGCATTTAACATTTACCTGTTCTCCTCGTGTAAAGGAGCAACCTTATCATCACTGAACACCCATAACCCATGTAGCTGCATTTACTTAGCTACACACAAGTTGATGCCCCAGTACACAGCAAGCCTGAAGTAAATAAACTTCAGAAACAGACTGTATGAACAAAAATCAAGGCCAAAAGAACAACTAGCCATGGAGATCCAGAAAGAAAGGAAGAGAACAGTTATGTGACAACTACAGGAAGAGAACACAACACACACCAAGTGATTCTGCAATTAGAGGTTTTGGGTATAAATTAGCCACGTAAGTTAACTAAGGACAGGATAACTTCTAAGAAACAAGAGATCTCCAGAACCAATAGTACCAGACATCCTGTTTTTTTGCTCTGCACATCACTGCGGCTCAAATGCTGTACATTTAGACGACTTCCTACTTCCTTTACAATTCACACAGCTAGAAGCAGCATGTACAGGGAACTTGGTAACTGCAGTTGATATTCAACTAAGATATGGGAACTGAAACATGCACACCACTAAGCATAATACCTGAATAACCAAAGCAAAATTGTTGAGATTGATGGAGGTTGCAGTGTTAAACTCATGACATCAAGTAATGGGACAGCTTATTCCACAGTGGGTTCTGCACCACCTGTTCTTAGCACATACTGCCTCCTTCCAAGAGGCAATACACCTTGAGACAACAAAATGCTGGAGTAAAACTATTCTGAAGAACAGCTGGTTCGGCATTGGCAGCCAAGTCATGTAATTATCATACACTAGAGGGGCTCCGTGTTGCCACTTTCCCCTCTAACAGCATCAGAGGGGCAGAGAGAGAGTTCAATGTTCCTCTCAGCTTAACAAGCAGAGATGCACAAGAGGATCCAGGATTTTTCAGAAGGAGGCTTGAAATACTCAAACCCATGACAAGGCCCTGCTAAAAGGGAGGCAATCAATCATTCTGTATTGACTCTTTATGATGCTTTCTAAACTATATTCTACCTCCAGCAGTGTCAAATTTGTTACAACTCTAGTCTGTGCTGTTCAAAGGGCATATACCATGGCATAGCTACAGGTATTTTAACACCAGTACACAGCCAGGAGGCAGAAATTTTTGCTGTCACCTAGGTGATATTCTGTCCAAACAGAGAAGCCTTTTCTGTGTGTGTACACGTGTGTTCTTGCACCAGGGAAGTGACAATCATGGTGACGAGCAGAGCAGCCAGCTGATGTACCCAGAAAGCCCTAGTGTGCTGAACAGCATTAGTAGCTTAGAGCTTCCCATAAAGGCATATTCCAAATACCTAAATTGTATTCATTTCAGGGCTTCCTTTGTTCCAGGAGGACAGAGGCCTCCAGCAGCCTGTGATCTTTCATGGAATAGGATGCTCAATCCTCTGTCAGAGAAAAAAAAAGAATAAATCACTTCTTTCACCAACCTCTGTATATCAACGGAAAGAGCTCCCACATAAACACCACAAGGACAACAGCACTCACCACACTAAGCTGAGCAATGTCTGTGAATTCTTTGGGAAATCTGGGAACAGAGGCTTGCCTACTTACTCCAAAAGGCAGGAATGGAGCTGTGACACACACAGAACATTGCCAGCAATCTTAAATCAAATTTATAATTGCTGAAAGATTTCTTGTAATAATGCTTTTCACTTCTAAAATGTGCCTTAAACCAATTCCATTTTTCAAAAAGCTATTTAGTAATCAAATCTTAAAATGGGATTTTTCTGTATATTGCAATTTGTTATCATTCTTCATAGGGAGATTATTTTCCAGCCTAACCAGAACAGGGTACATGGCTTATAATGCTAAAGGATTGATGTACTGACATCACTAAGTTATAGAGAACATTTCCAAATTCATTTTTTAATATAAAACACAAAAAAGTTCAGACTAACAATTAAATGTTTTATTCTCCCTTCTGTTTTCTGCAGAACAGGATACAGAGATGTCGGCATTAGCTGAACAATATGCATCAGCATTTATTCTGGAAAAATAAATGAAACCCCCAGAGTCTGGGTGTCCCTTGCAGCCCTTTCACTGCAGCACAATGACTCAATAGTCTCCTTGCATTTCTGTCTATAATTTTAAAGAATGTCAAAATAACATCAGTAGGACATGGCAACTGCACTTTAGTGCTTAGCATGTAGTATTTTAAACAAGAATCACTAAAAAAGGGCTTATTAAATAATTTAAATACTCAGAAATTAAGACTTGGCTGGTGTTGCAGTGCTTAAAAAGAAACCAGCCCAGGAAGGCTGTAGTTGGGCATCATTTTGAACCAAGATCATCATTTCCTTGCACTGTGGATCACCCCAATTTTAAGAGCCCTTAATAGCTTTTCTCGCCCTCCCCAGTATCTAACAAGTTGCCTTCCCCGAATTCAACAGGCCCAGCCGCAAGCAGCAGTTTCCTCTGCTGCAGGCCTTGGAAACCACCAACAGCTCAGAGCACAGCTCACCAGCCATACTGTGCACCTGCAGGCCACGAACTCACCCCACAGCCGAGCTAAACTCACCGCTAGTCTTCATCACAAGTGATCCCACCAGCAGCAGCAGTGGTGCTCACTTGACCTAAACAATGCTATAATCGAACCAACAAAACAAATAAACGCGTTTTTTCCTCCCTGTCAGTTCAGCTCTCCAGCCCAGTGACAGAAGAGTGCTGGTGCGAGAGAGAAGGGCCCAGCCATGGGAGAAGAGGACAGCTCCTTTCCCTGGCAGCTGCCTTCTAACGCCGCGTCTTCACTGCACCAGTTCACCTTTGGATTACTTGTTACTACTGAGAATCTTGGAATCTAGGGCATAATTTGCTAATTAAAATAGAAATTACAGTATCTGAGAAAAGTTAAACTTTAGTGTTTCATTTTAAAGAATAGATTATTATTGCCTTTGTAAGCGACATTCAGGACTTCCTGATAAACCATGGGAGCAGCTGTAACACTTTACCACATGGCTTTTGTGCTACAGAATTTAAAACTCATTATTCTTGAACACTAGTATAGGGAGTGGAGAAATCCAGGATACACTGAGAATGCATTCAGCTCCCAGAAGAGACGCTACCCAGCTCTACTACCTCTGCCTCCATCAAGAGGAGTTTCTACACAATTTCAGTCTGAATGTTCCAAGTTGTTTTTCTTTTTTAAATCCAGTATGAACGAACAGTTTCCATAATGCCAAGTGTTAACTTTTACTAAATTATAACCTTTGGTATATATTGCAATCACTCCTACACTGGTGGGATTCTGAGTTTTAGCAGCACACACATACAGAAAGTGCACGATTGAGCTACTAGGCAGCTATGTGGAGGCAGAATTATCAAAGGGGCTAGTTACTTGGAAAGCATAAAAATTGTTTTGTGATCTGATGGGTAAGTGTAGGCAAACACTCCAAATTCGGCACCTAAAGACTCATCTTTATATGGGATGTGGCCATTTAAAACTCATTTCAGGAGGAAGAAAACTGCATTTTAGGCGGACAAAAGAGCTTTCAGTAGTGTGAATAAAGAGGTGTTAAGGACATCTAGGAATAGTCACACAGGAATAAATAGAGAGGAGTTATAAAAAGGTCAGGACAAGTGTCGTAAATTTTGGCAAGTAATTTGAACACTATGGTGATAGTTTACTTTCTTCTCTAAAAGGAGTGAGAGGAGAAGGTAAACAGACGATGACCACGATGATCCAGACACCCTTTAAAATGGATACTCCGTGCACCATAAGAAGCTCTGTCTCTGAAACTTCCATCTGGGGGTGGGGAGGAAACATGGAACAGGTTTTCCCAGTGAAACTCAGTTAAAAACACAAAGGCAGCACAGCCCCCTCAAAGCTGTGACATGTTATCTTGCACCGCACAACTTCAGTAGTCAGAGTTGCAGAACCAGGCAGAATCAGGTTTTCCAGAGAACCTGTTAAATATGATAAGATGCTGCCTCTTATTTTCAATTACATGAATCACAATGACAGTGAAGGTCTTTCTATAACCATCCCCAGCCGATCAGCTACTTACACTCAAAATGTTTCTACTCTTACATATAAGAGATTACAAAATTCTATTTAACAGAGAAATCTGTAAGAACCTTCACTGAAATAGATGTAAAGAGGATTACAAGACAACATCAAGTGGCTTGCTCTCCTTTTACTGCTTTCAACCAAGCACAGCACTGTAGTCTGAAAAGCCTCTTCCAGGTTGGATTTTCAGGTATCGGTCGGGGCTTACATTTTCGCTTTCCTGGCCCCACCACCTCACCCCATTAAGCCCCGTTTGCCAGCCTAGAAGGCTTGCAGGAAGACGAGAGTGGCTCGGACCCTGCT